>NC_051179.1:112417891-112717891 GCF_013339695.2 Rhipicephalus sanguineus
CTCGTCCGGCTCGGCGCGCATCTACGACCTGCACACGGACAAACCCGAAGACGTGGCCCAGATCCGATCCATGCTGGGCGTCTGCCTCCAGGAGGACATCCTCTTCGACACGCTCACCGCCCGGCAGCACCTGCGCTTCTTCGCACGCATGAAGGGAGTGCCTCCCAGCAGCATCGACCTCGAGGCACGCCTTTCTATGCTTTACTTTCTATACTTCTATACCCTTTTCATCATCCGGAAGCGCGCTTCCCTGCGCTGCATATTGGCCCAACTAATGGCGGCACCCGTTGTGCTTCAAGTGGACAGGAGATCCTAATTACACGTGCTGGGGCTTGTCTATTATGCGTGTCTATGTCGAGAGAACCGAGTCTACGTTTTCCACGTCATAGCGTAAGCAAACTGTACATGAACACTCCGTTTGCGGTAAGTGACTAGCCTCCATTAGTTGGACTAAGTGGAAAGCAGGAAAGCTAGCTTTACAATGCTAAAAAGGCTCTGTCGCTCTTCTACGGGCCTCTTTAAACAGCCTCTTACAAGGTTCCAAAATCGCATCAAACAAGGCGGCGCGACGTTCCTCTTGAGAGAACCGCTGTGCGAGTAAGAGTGATCGTTACAAGCATGCATGCCCTTAGACGACAGACATTGATAAAAACTTGACCGAATATAGTACGCGACCACGGTTCATCATCCGATGTGGGGCGCACAACGGCGCCACTGGAAAAGCGCCTCCAAGCAAAATAGAAATAGCAGAGCAAAAATAGAAAGTTGGGAATCTCTAGCGACCAAGCGATCTGGCATACACATTGACGTGCTCGTTTATATGCTTAATGAGGTTCGAGTTTTTGTTTTATAGTTATGAACCGCACCTGAAGACCACTAAACCGTAAACGACTGCACCCAAAATAGACTTTAAGATCTTTGTATATTTGTAATCCGGACATATTGTCCCGACAATAAGCCACTGCACAGCTAGACGTATTCGAGCCGTGGTGAGGCATGTTGCTTTTATAGCCCACCAGTCCTTTTGACTTAAAGCAAAGTACCCGGACGTTATCAGCAACGTGGCAATAGAAATGAACAAGTTGCTGAAGTAATTATGAACTTTAACATGCATCGCGCAGGCACGTAAAGAAAGACTGGAGAAAAAGAAAAAAAAATGAAGTGAGAACTGCACTGATGATGGATACAGAGAAGTAAATAATTTATTCAAGGATACTTTTGTACAGGGCATGTATAGAAACTTGTCTTGGAGCAGCCACATATAAGCCACGTACGTTCTGTGTGGTCCCGCAGGTGAAGAACATCTTGATTGAGCTGGACCTGGCGGAGAAAGCCGACGTGCAGGCCATCAAGCTGAGCGGAGGACAGAAGCGCAAGCTCTCAGTCGGAATCGCCCTCGTCGGGGACCCAAAGGTACGTGCGTTTGTCCCTGCCTGTTTTAGCAGTTTCCGAGCACTGCACGCACAGCCAGCAGCACGATAGAGACGAAATGCGAAGTGACTACATGGCTTTTACTATTCTCGATGAGAAAATAGTGCGGGGATGTAGTTTGTGAAGAAGGGACATCACGGCGACGGCGACAAAGGAAGTTCGTTTGGGAAGTCACCAACACAATTCCTATCATAACAACAAATCATTCAGTGAACGTCGATGTTGTTTCTTTGCAGATCGTGTTCCTGGACGAGCCGAGCAGCGGCATGGACCCGTACTCGAGGCGCCACCTGTGGAGCGAGCTGCAAAAGCGCAAGGAGGGCAAGGTCATCGTCCTCACCACTCACTTCATGGACGAGGCAGACATCCTCGCAGGTACATGGTCTCGACGTTCTTATACGTATATACTTTCTAAGGCTGAAGACAAAGGTTAACAAGTCCTTTCGGTGTTGACAGTGCGTGGGCTTTGTAAGGTAATGATCCGCACATACCATTTGTGTTCAAGGGGTGGCACTCACACCTACTTGCTAGAGTGAAGCGTTGAACGTTATGGAAAACGCTTGTTGTATGCAGTCTATTGTGTAGAAATCGATGGTTTGAACCATTTATTATTTTTTTTCTCGCAGACTGGAAGGCGATTTTGTGCAAGGGCAAGCTGCGATGCGCCGGAACGTCCCTTTTCCTCAAGAACCGTTTCGGAATCGGCTATCACCTCACGTGAGCGAATTTTAGTAAAATTGCTTTATTTGGAGTTTTTTGGCTACTAATGCTTCGTCTCTTCGCTGGTATAGGTCCTGAAAAACGCGTGCGCGAGTTCCTCGTAACGTGAGCGCGTATGTACCTACACGGCATGGCGTGCTCTTGACGAACACTGTCACGGCCGTTCACGCCTTTGCTTCGCTCATATTTTTCTGATCCTTTCGTGAGATTCGGATGATAGCATAGCAATCTTCGGAGCGGAGGAGGCTACAGTGACTGGCTCTGTATTCGATTCGTAATGTAGGTATAAGACATCAACATTGCCGATACATTGAGCACAGCGCACCTAGAGACAGAGCAGTACGATTGATAGAAGAATGGCCACCGGTTCGTGTTTGTGTATATACAATGGTGTATATACACCATTTACCGCTGGCGGTATGCGGAGCTCGGAAGCGCTTCAGGGTGTTCTCGTGATTACCAACGAGATGGCGCGAAGGGCACGCTTTAAAGATCGTCGCCCCACTAGTTGCGATGCGCGCGCGCCTGCTACCTCTACCAGCTGTACTTTGCCCTACAGGGCGTGGTCGCCTGTACGCGCGCGCTTATGTCGTGACGGGGAAGGTTTGTACGTCTTGTGCTTTCGCCGCAAAGTTGAAGTTACAGCGCGCACGTAGGTCACTTCGCTCGCTGCAACGGCCGCGTTTTCGAAAGGAGCGCGCTGCTCAAACACAAAGTAACAACTGTGACAGTTGTTTGTTCGCGCTCGTCCTTCGTATACCTGTGCGTTCGTTTTGTGCGTCCTTCTTGGTGTTTAAGCAGCGGGCTTTAATTGTCGAGCTGTGACAGTTCTTAGTTCGCGCTCGTCTTGTGTGTGTTCTTTTCATGCGTCCTTTGTGCTTGAGTAGCGCGCTGGAAGTTTCAAGTTGTTTGACATTCTTCGCCTCACATTCCATTGTTGCTGTCGCATTCATTGCTTCGCCTTTGAGGCAAAGTTGTGAGTTTTTTTTTAATATATACATTCCGGCACTAGAAATGCGCAGCGAATTTTCCGACAGAGGCCATGAAGATGCTGCCGAAGACGTCGTCACAGGCTCCTAAAGCGCGCATTAGGAAGTCCCCCAGCAAAGACGACACATTTGCGACAACGGTGACTCGCTCTGTAGACAACGGACGTATTAGATGAACTGAACTTCGACAAAGTTCGTGCAATCGCATGTGTGCGGGCTGTCTATACAGCACGGTGTTTGTTTTGTCTGCACTGCCGACCCCGTCCGCCGCGGTGGATCAGTGGTTACTGTGCTCGGCTGCTGACCCGAAGGTCGCTGGTTCGACCTCGGCCGCGGCGGTCGCATTTCGGCGGAGGCGAAATGGTAGAGGCTCGTGCACACTGCGATGTGAGTGCACGTTAAAGAACACCAGATGGTCGAAATTCCTGGAGCCCTCCACTACGGCGTGCCTCATAATCGTATCGTGGTTTTGGCACGTAAAACCCCATAAATTATTATTACACTGTCAACCTCAAGGAGGGATTTACATGAGTAAAGAGAAATAAAAATTAGCAAGAAAGCACACAACGTTTTGCTACAAGTAGAGCAAGAAATGACCAGGTAATATCTATTAAAATAACATGCAGCGGAGAGAGACACGTACACTTGTACTTCGCGCATTGAAAACAGAAATCAGCGCAAAAAGCAGCAAGGCGGTACAGTTGATCACAAGGCTAAATGGACTGATATTGCCCGCATCAGAAGAAAATACATGCCATGACGCCACCGTATCAGCGAAGATAAGCGACTCTAAAGCAGTGTTTATGTATTTCTACGGGTGTCTTGTTTGCACGATCAATGGCAGTGAAGACGACACCACCTCCCTGTAGACTACGTAATGTGCCAATGTAGAAAGAGCTCTCGCGAAGGCTGACGTGCTATCTCTCTACATTATCAAACGTGAGTCGTCGTTTGTTCGGTGCAGCATGGTGGTCGATCAGGGCGCGGACAAGAGCCAGATCAGCCAGCTGGTGCAGCGGTACGTTCCGAGCGTGACGGTGTACCGGTCGACGGGCACCGAGCTGGCCTTCATCCTGCCCATGGACTCGACCTACAACTTCGCCAACCTGTTCGCCGCCGTCGAGGAGGCCATCTCCGAGGGCACGCTGGGCGTGCGCAGCTACGGCATCTCCATGACGACGCTCGAGGAGGTCTTCCTCAAGATGGGCGAGGTCGAGAAGCCCGACGAAGTGCACCTGCGAGACATTCAGGTGCGCCGCCTTCTCCTGCTCTGTCAACACGCTTGTACCGGTAAATAGGTGCAGTATAGTGATTCTCGATTTCTCAAAGTGAAGTACAATCCTATATAGACCTTTCCATCGGAGAGAGGGAGCAGATTCTTGCTGCACTGTTTCGTGGGACTACAAAGGCTGACGTCGCTGCCTCGGCAGTACATAATGGGTAAGGGGAAGAGGGAGGGAGGGAGGGATCACGCATATTTACAACAGCCCAAAGGGCACTATGGTGGCTTCCAAAGAGCCGTTGTTGGAAAGGTGCAAAGAAATGAAATTTCCTCCCATCCGTACGTGTCATAGATGGCACATGGCTATGGAGGAGATCCAAAATAGTTTGCCGATAATAAGGCTCCGCAGTCGAAAAGGATAGTTGGCGTACGGCTATCCAATGACTACCTTGGATGGTCAGGGCAGTGATGGCCAAAATTACCAATGTAACATTCACACTGATTTAGTCTTTCTTTAGTGTAATGATCGTGGGAAAAGTGAACAAGTGACTGCGCGCGCTGTGCGAGATGTTATACGTGATTTAACGTGACGTCATGTCCATCTCAGCTGCATACACGCTTAGTAAGGTATATCGCTGTAAATTAAACCTTACGATCAATGAATTGATTAATCAGTTATCCACCATAAACGGCTAACTGCGCTAACTACAGGAAAACGAAGTTGAGATAGAGGCGGATTGAAGAGGAGTATACGATATCGTAGTATGGCTATTTTCTTGATATAAAAAGAGGCAGGCACATCTAACATCTTAAAAAATTTCCTTGTGATAATGCACTACTACCTTCTTTGATCCACCAGAGTGATAGTGTCGCTTTGACTTCACCAGCATTAAACCTGTGCATTGAACTTTGGCGCCACTTCCGAAGCGACACGTGTAGCTTCTCTTTTTCACATTATTTAAAAACAACTAACTTAGCACAGTAAACTCGTGAATGTGGTGCACGCCGCTCAGACTTTATTGGGAAGCGCGCGTTCGAAATTGCCTGATAAGTGCGTCGAAGTACCGTTTCTTCTTGAAAGCTGAGATGTTTCGGAAAATACCGCAATGTTGCGGCTTACGTGGCTCTCAGGATTTATTCAGTATTTTCTCTGAAACATACACTTAAACGAGCACAAACTTAAACCTTAACAAGTGTGTCAGGTGGCCTTGCAATGTAGTTCATTCCCTCGCTAGGCAACCAACAATTATCATGACTACTTCTCCATCTTTCTTTTTTTGATCACAGGAGAATACTCTACACTTTCGAACACAAGATTCTCACGTGAAATATGACTCGTGTGTACTGACATTGTTGAATTGATATGGAAATTTTCCAATCATTCTCTCACCCCTACATATGTGCAGACAGATGGAACACTGCCGCCTTCAACGGTCAATACAAACGAAAGAAAAATGATACAATTAATAATACTTTGAAGAAAGAATTTTCTCAGTACCAATTACTTTTGTGCTGCGAAAGTAATTTACACAAACACCGAAGCACTAAATCGTTCAGGAATTGTCGGGGCACCGCGCGATAAGGCGTGAAGAAAGAAAAATGCGTAAAAATAGGTAAGTATTTGTCAGCAAGGAAGATTTCAATCATGCACGAGCAGTGGACTATAAATTGATACAACCACGCTCAAAACGACCGCACGGCACGCGAGGAAGCTCTCCCGAAGCCCGACCGACCAGGTTGCCGCCAAGTGTCACGCGCTAGACGAGAGCGCAGTGTACAACGGACCCGTTCACGACAGGCGGACATTGTGTCATCAACCGTACGCCACACGCCGCCGCCCACGAGGAAAGCACTGTCTATGGGAAAGCCAGAGGGAGCAGCCGCTTCCGGTTCCGTTTCGCCTACACTTCAGGTGAGTGGCCGCTCCTTATCGCCCTCTGTCTATTCGATATATGTCTTAGTCGTTGCAATTAAGCAGGGATAATAAGGGGAAACACTAACCCGGGAGCGAACTTCGGTTTGCCCACACAGATGCACACAAAACGTAGCAATGTCTTTTTTTTTTTCATGTGAGACAACTGCTGAGGACCAAGTTTAATGAAATATGCTAACTGCGGGTGTCTCATCAAAAGTTTTAATCTAGATGCTGGATTTGTTTCGTGAAAAAAATTACACAGAGCGTGGTTGAAACAAAAAAAATTTGAAAGAAAAATTAACAACCTACTTGAGAAATCGGAACTTCCAGATCATTGCTTGGACGCTCTCTTTTGTTTACTGCATCGCTTCAAACATCACATACGGACAAATATTTGAGATACGCTGGCTTGCCGAATTGGGTGAGTCGGGTGAGTCAAGCGGAAGCACATCGATAGAAGAAAGAACAGAGAGAGGTGGAGAGGGGGGGGGGGGGGGGGAGTACACGCCTTGTGTCGTTTTTTTAGTGCAAAGATGGTAGGATGGTGGGAAGCATTCAGCTTAGTCGTGTATGTCACAAGTGAGCGGCAGCTAACAATGATAACTTCACGGTGATCGAAACGGTTAGAAATTGGAAAATATTGACAGTCTTAGCATTTTTCCGCTTTTCATATGAGAGTTCTTGTACAAAACTAGCTACAGAGGTTCTGGTTTCAACGGAAAACCTTTTTTTTTTTTTTTGCAGCACGAAGCGAGTCAGCACTCTGGCACTTCTTCTAGCCCTACAGCATCGTCCAACGGGGCGCGTCAGGTAAACATGCAAATGCCAACACGCGTACCTACGTATGCATGAAACCACACAGCCTTCCTCGCCAATCTAAGTCACTCGTACAAACTGTGTCCTCAGTGCACGCTATTGACGCGGCACCACTTCACGCCGTCGAGAACAAAATCTGCGCGCAAAACGAGGTGATTATAGTAGGAGACTACATTTCAGGCAAGAGGTCGGATTGGCCTCGGAAGCGTTGACTTAGTTTTTCTTTTAAAAACAAATTTTGCCTAGGGAGCCGTCTTTCGCTAGATATTATTTGACCCGGCCAGGTAGATTTCTGTCGAAGATGTCAACTGTTATGAAGAAACGTTTAAACCACAGAATTATGCGAGAAATGCAACAAGGAAATTACAGAATCCTTGCGGCCAGCACTGACGAGTTCGTTAAGGCTTATTGTTCTGGACCGCTGAAAAAAAAAAAAGATATTTTGAGAATGTACCAGGTGCTCCGCGTAACTTGTGCCAAAATTTAAAAATATTTAAATGCCACTTAGCTGGACAGGAAGTAATGTCGCTTTCTGTCGCTTGGAGCAAGTCGTGCTGTTTCTTCACGCAATTAGCTATGAATGAGTTGGAAATGTTAAATAGAAAATCGTACGCCATCCAGAAAAAAAGACCCATCAAATCTGAACTATATAGCCAGTTCCCTGCACCTCGAGTAGTAATTGTTCAGACGGAACATATAAAATCGGCCGACGCATGCATCTAGCGGATAGGGATTAGCGCACCGAAATGCCGGCGCCTCGCCTCCAAGATTTCTTTCTTTTTTTTCGAGTGCATTGCGAACGCCGCGAGTAGCGTGAACATTCGGCGTCCCGCTTCCCGTTCAATCTTTAAAGGAGTAATGGCGGCAACGTGTCACTTCTTTCTTTTCTTTTTCAATTCCTGTATCAAAATTTTTACGAACTTTTTGTCGTTAATTCGCTGGTGTTTCAACGTGACAAATATTGCGCGGAGGCCGCACTATTATCTACGCTGTTTGAAACGGGTCTTTCTTATGCGGTCCGAAATTTCGTTGCAGGTGCATTAAACAGTGTATTTCAGGACAAGCCTTACTCGACGAGTAGAATTGTAGAGAACCTGGTGCAAATATAAACGCATGTTAATATCGGCTTTGGAAATATAATTAGCACACCAATTAACACAATCCGTTAATATGAGCATGAATACCGACATTCTGCATTGTAATAATGCATCTCTGTGTCGCTTTTCTTTCCAGAACTGCGCGCACCTCTCCTTGTCCTCCAGCTTCAATTGTGCTGCTTCTGTGTGATGTACGCTCGAATTAAAAGCAATACTTCATGGCCTGTCTCTGCTTCGCAATGTTCCATGAACTTCCCTGCTCTGTTCTGTGAACTACCGCATGAGTCTTTTTTTCCCCTATCATGTCACCTCATGTGCGTGTGTATGTTGTGTGTTCATGTGTTTGCGAATAGCGAATAACCTACGTATCGACGTGCGTCAGCTCGCTGCTACTTCTCGGTCTGCCGACTGCATCTGCCCTAATGCTGCCGACATGCACTCTCGCTTGTTTGATGCAGCATGTCGCACACTAGCACCTGTGTTTTCCCATGTACCAGCGAACGTCTTGCCAAACGTCTTACCCTGCTTTAGTGACGTCTTATATATATATATATAATATAATGCATATACCTGGTGTGGTGTTTCAAGAAATGTGTTCGAAATCCCCCAAAATCAGGAAAATGAGATATTTGCTCGCTGCCTTTACAAATGCTTTTTTCTGTAGCAGCAGGCATGTTGAGATGGTTAAAGACCATATATGAATCACTTAAGACAGTAACTAAAAAGTTAAATTAATTAATTTATTAATTAATGGAGTTAGGCGGTTATGTCAAGTGGGAGAATTGAAGCTCTTCATGCGAAGAGCCCATAGCAGCTTTGAGATATAGAAAAGGCGGCCTCTAGTAATTACTGTGGCGTAATGAAATTCAACGGCCAAGCCGCAACCGAAGCGCCGATGAGCGCAACAAGCAGACGACCAGAATGACGTCACTGGTCAAGACGACGACTGCAGAGGTGTAGTTCTTCCGCGTTTGTTAACGTATACGTGCGCCATGCGTGCTATAATTGCAAGCGCAGCACGAACACCCTCGCAACGAAGTATGTTGATGGTTGACATAACGACGCTCACTCATTCTGGACGCCTTAGAAGAACATGGCAGTTGCGCTCTTCCGCGTTTCGGTTTCGCTTTCGCCGCTGAATTTGGGCGAATTTCATTACTTCGCGATTATTAATAGAGGCCGGTTTTTCGAAATCTCAAAGCTGCAACGGGTTCTTCGCATGAATTCTCCCATTCGACATAACCACGTAAGTCCGCTAATTAAAAAGTAAATAATTTAACGTTCTTAATTACGGCCCTAAATTATGTCGTTAGCCATGGTAACATGCCTGCGGCTACAGAAGAAGCAATTGTGAAGGCGTCGAACAAATGTCGCCTTTCCCTGATTTTTGAGTATTTTGGACACATTTCTTGAAACACCATGTGCGTGTGTGTGTGCGTGTGTGTGTGTAATATGTCGGAAACGTGTTGTAGGTTTCTGTGATGTCCCTTCCAGTCGCAGCACACCCGTAGCATGCCGTACTCTATGGAAGTGACGTCTTATGTATCTAACGGATGTCTGGCGCATGTGCAGACCAACTACCAGAAGGAGATCGAAGAGATGGAGCTGCTCAAGGCCAACAAGGAGACCATGCCCGTCAGTACGGTGGAGCCCAACGCGCTGCAGGCATTCATGGCCTTCTTCAAGGCGAGTTCACTTGCATTCGTGGACGCGGTGGCCTTGGGTCAGTAGGCGTAGTCATCGCAGAGCCCTCAAATAAAGAGGACCTACTGTTCGACCAACTTGTGTGAACATCGCGAGGTCGTGTCACGCTAGATTTATCTGGGCAGATGAAGCGTTATGTACCTTATATTGCGGTATAAACTTGTAAGTGGCATTTAAACTTACTAGAAAATATTGCTGAAAGCCGTTACTTTAGTTTGTACCCTGTAGTGTAACTTCAACTCCGTACCGCGTAACACGTGCTCAATGTATTATACTCCGTGCAAAAATTAAGCTGGTTGTTTTTGTCTCGCCCATAACAAGTGTTGTTAATATGAATCAATAGCTCAAGGCAGTATTGTTTTAGAGGCCACGGCTCATAGTTAAACGGATGATTTTTGCTAGAAGTATTTTCGCCCAAAGAAACGAACCCGACGAGTAGGGAACGAACTCCCCACACACCAGCACTTTTACAATCTGTCTACTCAGTGTATTTCGTCCGTCTGAATTGGCAAATCATCCAACTATACCAGTAACCAACCGTAACGCGCCAGAGCACTACAGCGGAAAAACTACGAGGTATCTATGTTTGTTTTCAATGGGTGGCCTTTCTTGTCAGACACCTGCACATAGTCGCTCGCCGGTGCCAAATCGGGCAGCCCAGACTTTTAACGCAGAGTTGTTTGTATCGTGAGAGTAGCAGGTGCACATCGTTAAGATGCGTTTCCGGTTGTCGTTCTAAGTATTTTTCTGTGTGTTTGCTTCGTCTGAAGACCAACAGTGAGATTGCGCAGGTGTTCGGATTCGAGAACAGAATGGCCCAACGGCGCACCGAAATAGCGAATAACGCGAACGTTTCGGTTTCGTACCATAAGCTAACAGGACTTTAGCTAAACAACTGTTACCAGTAATCGTTACCGACAAAATCTACACAAATGTAGCGTTTATCGTTAAAGGCGTTCGTCATTGCATTCGAGCAATACCAAAAAGTCAACGAAGTCCATTTTTTGAAAATCAGTTATGGCTGAAAAACGGCCCAAATACGAGAAAATACATTGCATTTCTTGGCATCACACTTAAACACCGTAGCGCTACAGCTCAACAATCAAGAAATAGACATACACTAACGCATGCTCAAAAACGCGTTTCTCGCGGTAAAGGCCGAGGAGTTCACCTCGAAGCCCGGTAATCTTATGTCAGATAGTAATGTTATCTCCGATAATCAACCAATGTTGCAAACAACATGAAATTAGAGTCCAAATTCGGAAGCGTACAGACGCGCCTCGACGCCTGATTTGTACCGACACGTGGTTGTTGGCTGCAGGCCCGTCTGCTCCTGTTCGTGCGAGCCCCGATGCACGTGGTCCCCCTGGTGGTGCTGCCGGTGATTATGGTGATGCTGAGCTACTGCTTCCTCAACAAGAACGAGGTGCCCGTCAACAGGCTGGGAGTCTTCACGGCAGACTTCTACCCGCAGGCGAAGGTCATACAAGCCTACAGCTCGGCCAACGCACAGAGTGAGCACGACTGCACAGAGATCCGGTCCCGTAGTTGCCCCGGGTGAAGCTGCCGGGTGTAGCTTCCGGGTGAAGCTTCCGGGTGAAGCGCAATACATGATAGTGAAGCAGGCAGAATCACTAAGCTCCCCTTCCCTTTTGTATTGTAGAGTATACTTCCTAACAACACTACATGCTAATTTTTTCTGTTCTGTCGCATTCGGAGTTGTTTCTGTAGCTGCACCGAATTACACCGAATGCGGACCTCTGATCCGCAGCTTCTGCACGCCTAAACGGAGTCTTTAAGGAAGCAGTTATGACTTGGGAAAGTCTATGGTAGCGCCGCTTCTAGACACAAGTATTTGTCACAGCTGTTCGGTGACGCTAATTATATACATACAATTTTTGTCATTAAACAACTGCGAAAATATCGTTGCTACCGCGTTCATCGCATAGCAATTATTAGAAACTTTCACATGTGTGCGTGGCGGTGCTCTAGGGAATACCATCTTTTCATAAACTTCAGTTGTAAGTCCAGCCTTGTCCTGTACGTTTCCTTTTTTTTCTTCTTCTGCTCGCGTTTGAAACTTGCTAGAAACCTTCACTTGTAAACTTTCACATGCATCAGCGATGCCCCTCTTTCCTTGCGCAGGCGAGCAGGTTCGACTGTACGAGGGGGCAATGCGCAAGCAGATGATGAACGTCTCTTGGCGAAACAACAGCGTCACTCTGGACAACATCGACCCCAACACCTACTACGCCTCGGTGCCCGAGAACCTTGGCGGGGACTACAAGGTACGCGTATAGCATGTCCAGGGTTTTCACGTAGGCGTACGGCGTTGGCGTCTTTCCAGGTCATCTATGGAGGGATCCGCTACTGAAAATGGGTCGAATACTTGTTTTATTCTGGTTTGACCTTGCACGACAATGCGCAGCGGCTATGACTTGAATCTATCCAACTACACGTTGGATTACCCCAAGTCTATTAGTGTTCGAATCTCAGTGTTCTTCGGTATGTATCTTTTTTTTTTTGCTTAGGTCTGTAAACAAGAACCTGACAGTTTTCGTATGACTGAAACTATCTAGACGCCCAGTTTCCTCGCGAGACGCCTACCGCGCACAAACACGTTTAATTTGGTCGACCCAAATAGTATACTGCTAACGATGTCTCTGCTACTCGCATCTATGAAAATTTCATCGCAACTTAGAAGAGTACTGGTCTGGGCCAATCGATAGGGGTTCATGACATGCTTACTTGCACTCCTCTTAAGAACCCGGGGCAGGGGGAAAACAGACAGAAGCGCAAAGTTTCAATTGACTTTAATGAGAAGGCAAAGCGTGTATAAATTGTGCATGTATAAATGCGTCTTTCGCCTTCGTATTATTTTACCCCCATCCCACATTCTTAAGAGGAGCGCAAGTAACAGCACTATTTAATTCTAGCGTAGTGTTAAACATTTCGCATTTTTTCGCCATATACCGCTTAAGGCATTGTGAAATCGCCTTCTCAAACTGTGTCGTATCGACTTCCCTGTTACGCACGTACAACCCGCGTTCCTTCATTCGTGTCCACGTAATCCAACACTTCTCTCCTCGTTTCCCCGCAGTACACGAGTCCTCTGACGCTGCTGTTCAACGACTCGCACGTGCACACGCTGCCCATCCTCCAGTCGCTGACGTTCAACGCTCTCTACGCCGCCCTGGAGAAGAACGAGTCGGTGCTTGAGGAGCGACGGCTGCGGGTCTCCTCGTTCCCGTGGCCCCAGCGCGGAGTCGACAAGGTGTTCGACGCCCAGCTCTACACGTGGACCATGATGATGAGCGTGGTGCTCGCGTACATGCCCTCCCTCATCGCCGTCGAGGTGGTCGAGGACAGGCAGGTGCGTGTCGCAATCGGCACGGTACAACTTGGGCTGTAGAGGTGGATAAGACGTTTATTGGCAGCATAGGTTGGCAAAAAAGTTGGAGCTCACGCACTCAAGAAATATATACGTTGCTCTTAGGGCTCACTCGGATTCAGACTCACCAAAATTTTCCTCAGCTGGACTCACTGGGACTCAGACTCGCTAAACTTTTTTTCAACCGGACTCACTCGGACTCGCTCAGACTAAGGCTCACTGCCCGATCCGAGTCTGAGTGAGTCACATGAGAATCATGAGTGAGTTTTCCGACATATGATTGGCAGTTTTGATAATACATCACAAGTCGCGAGTTGTCAGGGTGCCGGAGTTAGAGGAGTGTCCATACACGCCTGCCTAGGCTCCTGGCACCACGAGTGCAGAGGACAACAGCGGACAACTACATATACATATATGTATAAATGTATATATGTATATGTACAGAAATGGCGCACTTTCATATAGACTAGCTTAAAACAGTATAATAAACAGCAGTAATTCGAACGAGTGCAAACACCACAAACGCAATGCATATAGATACACGGTTTTGAACAGTAGGTAAACGTCGTTGACCATCATTACCATTGTCGGTCCATTCTATGTTCACTGCAGCACGAAGACTTCTCCCAGCGATCTCGAATTCATTCTGTCCTGCGCGAGCTCATTTAATTTATGCTTCCCAATTAATTCCATCGTTCCACCTAACCCCTCTCATCCCTTGGTAACCATTACGATGCTCTGACCACGGGTTACCTGCTTTTCTCATGACTTGACGTTCCCAAATCCATCTTTTTCTTATTAATATCTACTAGTATATCGGCTTCCCCTTTTTGTTCTCTGATCCCCCCTGCTTTCCTTTTTGTCTCTTAGAGTTACGCCCATCATTTTCCGTTATATTGCCCTCTGTATGGTCCTATACCTTCTTCTCGAATTTGTTATTCTCCATGTTTCTGCCTCATATGTCAGAACTGGCCAAACATAATAGTTGTACACGTTCCGCTTTAGTGACAGTGGTTTAGTTACCGGTCATGAGCTGAGAATGTTTACCGTATACATTCCATCCCATTCTTATTCTTCGTTGTACTTCCTTTACGTGACCATATTCCCCTGTTAATATTCGGCCTATAGGTAGACGTACTCTTATGCCAAGTCAAGGGTCCCGATTGTCTATCATGAACTTTATAGTTCTGTCGCCAGATCAATCACCTAGCATTGTCTCTGTCTTCTGGATATTCATCTTCAACCCTACTTTGACACTTTCTCGGCTTATTTCTTAATGCCCCAAAATTGGTATGTTCGAAATTGACAACAACGTTAACCAACAGTTCGCCAGCACTAGAAATCAATTAGCCGACAGTTGGCCCTCGTCGGTATTACGCGAGTGCATTCGGCAGGTTTCACGCAGCCGGCTCCAGACAAACTGACAGACGTTCCGATAAACTGATACATCTATGCTGACGGTCTCGGTCGAAGATGCGAGAATCGCGCGCAGTTAACTCGTCATTGGGAGCGTCACTAATTTGGTGGCCTCATTTACGTCTAACGATTTCCCATCACGAATAGCGCACGCAACGTTCCTGGCGGGAGGATACCTAGTACACAGCGTTAGATAACAATATTTAAAGCAGCAAAAAAAAAGACACGCCATGAAAGAAATAAGGCAGACACGGTCTAGTGGCTAATCGTTTTTCCCTCTGTTCCTCTTTCGCGCCGGGTTTTTCTTTCTTTCCTTGCGCTCTTAAATTCCGTAATATACGGGGTTGTTTGATATGATATGATACGGTTGATATGATACGGGGTTGTTGGAGTACATACAGTATGTACTTACATAGAATTGTTAAGAGTCAAGATGGCTGACCGCCACACTCGCGCGCCATTCAGGCTCACCAGCCCTTCGTCTTCCTTCACTTCATCTCCGTAACAATATGAACCAATGATAGTTCTTCAAAAGGTAATTTAAAACGTTACAAAAGCCATGTTCCCAGACATCAGAAAGAGATCGCTATTTTTGTTATTGAAAATGACACCCTGGTCGATCAAGTTGGGCACTGCCTCGGAGCGTTCGTCAGCGCAGTGGCAGCGCTCACCTTCTGAAGCGCAAGGGGGACTGGGCTCTTCGTTCTCACTTCCCAAGATCTACAGAGTACGGGGATAGGTTGCATGGTTCGGTAGACGTAGAAAGTTCGCTAGCCAACCATGCTTATTCATAACACCGGCACAACGCATATCATCGCAAGGCTGTCATGTATCTCGCGGATGGGGGCCATTGCAGAACAAGGTCAAGAACCAGCTCCGTGTATCCGGCCTACTCTTCTGCGGCTACTGGTTCACGGTGCTTCTAAGTCACGCGGCCTTGTACCTGCTCTCGGTGCTGCTGACGGTGCTGGCCCTGGTGGTGCTGCGGGTACCCTTCCTGACCGAACCCGTGGCCCTGCTCGCCATCGTAATCCTGTTCCTCCTCTACGTGCCAGCCTCGCTCATCGTGTGCTACGTGCTCACGCACCTCTTCAACAAGCACGAGACGGCCAAAGGAGTGCTGCCTTTCCTTGCGTTACTGGTGAGAGGCGATTGCCGCTATCTTTGAGTGGGACGCTTTAAAGAGTGGGCGACTGTACCGGCGACAGGGGCTCTTACTTCATTCAAGTGTCGCTTACTTCTCTATGTTAGGAACGTAGCTTGTGAAAGGAGAAATTTCCAAAGCGAAGCTTTCTTGGCTGGCTGCTGTTTTTACCAATCGTACAACTTAAGCCATAGCACACGTATTGCTCGGTATGTGTCCGAACACACAACCTGGTGCATTGGGGATATGCACAGATGGATATGTGTCACTAAATGTGTGAACATTATTGGCCGACCTTGATAAAATGTACGTACCAGTGCTTAAGAAGTATACCTATAGGCAACTGAAGGCAAGAAACAAGAAATGAACAGTCCGCAATGAGAGCAGTCAAGCGTAAATCAAGACACTAGGAAACAAACTGAAACCACGGAGCCCGCATTCAGCGAAAAGCATTGAGCTACACTGGGTCGAATAAGTGAAGTTAGTAAATTGAAGTAAACATCAAAGTTTCGATTACGTACAATTTTCACGTACGACGTAGTATCTGCAGACTTGTTTTCCCCCCCTCACCTTAGACAATAGAGAGCTTCGTCCGCTCAACGTAACGAATAAAGTAGTTATTGAAATGGTTCACTCAAATTTAGTATTTACCGATAGCGCTATATTGTGAGTAAGAGGCTCGTTGCCTATGGTTCCATATGTTCAGATACTAAACCACGCGCATGCGCTCTCTCGCAACAGTGCTCCATGTTCCCAGCTGTGCCGGTGACCATCCTGGACATGATGGGCTCGTCTCGAAGTGCGACGGCCTTACACTACACCCTATGTCTGCTCGTACCATTCTACATTCCAAACGGCGGCCTCTACTACATCACCAAGGTGGGTGAGAACCTCTGAACCGAAAAGACGAAAGCAGTAATGAAGAAGCGCGCCTTTCTGTCAGAGAGACAAACCTGACGCCTGTCTTCCCTCATCTCGGCAACGGCATAAAGTACACTCGCTACATTTAAAGACATTACTTTATATCTCATTAGAATACGCTTTCCATTAGGAATGAATCTTGCTTCTCGTTAATGCGACGTTCGGACATTAAACCCTACCATTCCATTGCCGCAAGTGACAGTGTCACGTATCACCAAAAATTAACTGCAACTCCAGCATCGACACAACGAGTGAACGTTGGCTGGCTTTTGGTAGAGTTGGAGGCCCTTTTTTTTTCTTTAATAAGGCGAAAGACTCGCCAGTTCACGAGTCCTAATTCGTTAAAAATAATACACGCGTCAATAAGTATCCGTGACGAATTACCTTTTTTTTCCCTGGCACTCGGCTGCGCCGCCCCCCTTTGTAGTATGCAACCTGACAAATACGGTGAGAGATCTCTAGCACAGTGCGAACGCAAAGAAAGGGATTCTCTTTTGCAGATCGCCGCACTGATTAATTGCCTCTACGTTGGCGTGAACTCGGGTTCTTGTGAGAAATCGTTCCGCCTGTGCGTGTACTCGCACATAACAAGTCTGCACAAACACTGTAAAGATGCTTTTTTCGCATGTAGCACCGCAGTGCGGCAGTGCACGCTTTACAAGCATAAAGGGCAGGCGATATTTTGGTACGGCCCAACTCAACTAAGACGATTCTTTGGATCGTTCATAGCTTGTTAAATCGAGCTTATAGTAGCGGAATTGCTGACTAGGGACAAAAGCGAAAACGGGTAAAGGCGTTATCATCTTGTCTAGTCTTGCTGCCCTTTCTGCATTCTAGCCATTTTTTTCTGTTTCCTCAAGTTCGGCTAATAAAGGGATTACCCTGAAGAGTAACGCTGACCCAGTTGACCCTGGTAATAAGTTATTTTATTAATGCATATATATTAGTATGAAGCAGCATAAGGTTCTTTATTATCGAAGAAAATAAGCGCGAAAATTTTACGTCTTGATCTTTTCGGCGTAGCGACAGCGCCTCCGTTCATCAGTACGACGTCACAAACTTCAATTTTTTCTGGCACTTGGAAACGGTGCGGAAGATATCACCTACACTCGCAAGGCTGAATTGTAGGTTCCTATGAGATGAAATGAGGTTGTACACCACCGATAAGGAATTAACAATACCCGGCCAGCCATTGCCAAAAATATAAACGACGTCACAGCGAGCAAGTGCGAGAACTTCACGGAGGCATCGCCGCCTGCTTTCATGTTGTGGGCCTTTCTGATTTTTCAAGATTCTTTCTCTCATGGAAAGAAACGGTATTTTGTTCTTAAGCGAGCGTAGTCTGATTTTAATTCAAGAGAATGAATGAATGAATTATCGTATGACAATTTTTTTTGCGTGCATACAAAATGTTATGAAACAGCGCCAGGGACGCATGTACAGACTGCTGTATGCATGGACTTCAGCTTTGACTGCACTTTGTCTGTAGCCCATGTGCAGAAAGAATAATAATAAAAAAACAAGGTAGCCTCTTTATTTTAACCGAAGTTAACATTCCTTACTTCTTGTTTACCTTATTTAACCACATACTACAGCTTAATCTTCATTTACACTGAAGAGTAACCTTAAACTCTTTTACTTTCTGGCGTCTCATTATCCGAGTATATTAAACGAGTAACAGCCGTATGTGTGAGGATGTGTCGTTGTTGTTGGCAACCGTGTCGCAGACGTCGGTGATAATCGAGACGAAGCTTTCCAACGGCTACGAGGCGGACAAGTGGATGTTCTTCGACTGGGACAGCAACATCCTGGTCACGTACGTGGCGTGCGTCATCCACACGCTGGCCTACTACTTCCTGCTGCGCATGGCCGACATCGGCAAGGCCGGGGGCCGCATGGCGGACGCCTTCTGGATCACGCGACGCATCATCGACATCACGCCCAACAGCGACCTGCCCGAGAAAGAGGACGCCGACGTCAAGGCCGAGAGGCAGAGGGTCTCCCAGATGGACATCAGCCTCATGCCAAAGGTACAGTACTACGCTCGTGCTCGAATATTCGTAGATCGCCGCGCCCATTGTCTGGCGTGCTTGGGAACGCGAAACAATGTCACGACGACGAGCGAGGGGTGGCAGACAGGGGTGTGCCCGCAATTTTGATTTGGGGAGGGTGGAGTCTTGAATAATTTTGGGGGGAGGGGATCCGCCCTAGGGGGGTGTTAGGGGTGTGAGACATGACGCAGCTTAGTGCGCAGTACGCAAAATCATTCACTTAGAAACCGCAGTCGTCTTAGTCCCATAAAAGCTTCGCTCGATGAATAACAATTCAACAATCGCAAGCGCAATGGAGTTGTAAATGTAAGAATTGATATTTGGTTAAGCGACGTGTTTTGAAAATCCATTCGTTCTGTCTGCCTCTCTGAACATTAATACAGCTTTCTTTTGATCACATCTCGTCCCGATCTCTTTTTGCGCCATTTTCAACTTCGATCGTCCGTATGACCTACTGCGTTTACTAAAGGCGAAATTCACTGCATGCAAGCAGTCAGAGTACGCGAGGTTTTAACCTGAAGGGGATTTGAAACGAACGACGCATATCTGACGACAAGCGATATTGATCGTTGGTTTAGCTCGAACGTTGGTTTAGCTTATTCTTGTGGTCTGGATTACAAAGGGATAAATAAATAGGTTCGCTTTGTGCAAGTGAACACTTTCTTAGGGAGGAATTTCGGGCAACAGTACACTCAGCTAGATTAGATGGCTGCACAACGCGGCGCGGCGAACGTCCAAGCGCTGTCGGCGCAACGGATTGTCATTGTTGTGTTCCTTATAGCACCGTAACTCAAGGCTCCTGTCTCTGTTTCTGCGAAAAGAAAAGCCCGCATCGGAGGTCGCAGGGGCCCCCGAACAAAAACCGATAAAGGTACGCAAAAGTACTAGAGCCTTTAATGCGCTCCTTTTCGGGAACAAGTTCGCTAGATATCTGTTCTCTTCGTTAGCATCATTTTCACTCATCGCTAGGAAATTTTCGCCTGTTCGAAAAGAAAGTCTGGGCTATACAAAAATCGCTGCTGCAACGTTTTAACTTGCAATGTTCCAGCCTGAAATGTTTCAGGTTCGTCTTATACACCACCAAAGTACACCCGAAGGTCGTCATACTTGTCATGTCACGCACATCTTTCCCGCTGCACCACTGCTGTCGCTTCAACTAAGTCAGTTAATAACGGGCTAAGAGACCCGTATACGAAGTGCATCCACTTCCTGGTTTCATTGAGAAAGTTGTTCGCTACGCGAACGTGCCAGAAAAAAAGTAGTGCACCCACTATTATTGCATATTTCGCTTTCGCTAAATGCGCTTACAGTCAAGCCCGAATATAACGAATCCGGAGAATGCTCGCTTGCGTAGGTAATTCGATATAAGACCGACAGGGCCGACGTAGTGCGCTGCGATGCGCAGCAATCGGTTCAACTATCAGCGTGTTTCACCACATTACAGCTGCAATGAAACTTACTAAAGCAAATCTGGTAATTACGGAGCGAAATACGACCCTTCAGGTTTAGTGCCTCGTTTGACAGTAGTTATTTACCAGAACAGTGCCTTGCTGCGTCAGCACGACCACTCGCAATGAAGTGGGAAGTGACCTCGGTGCCTTTAGGAGCAGCGCGATCGCAGGGGCGCGGTACGGAGCAGAACGCGATATACGGGATGGATAGCTAATGTTTCCATGAGAGCTCAAGTTTCCTGAGCCTTCGCCGAGTTTTTCCAGACACTTGGACTGCCGTCACAATTCCTGGTATTCCCGGTTAGTAGACACCCTCTTTCTCCGCCCCCCCCCACCCCCCCCCCCACCCCCAACCGCATTTTTCATACGGCTAATAATTAAAAAGCGAGACGGGATGTGCGGACCACCAAAAGGCATGCCGGACGTGTAAGATATTATATGCCGGTATCCTGGCAAATAATGTAAATGATATCGAAAATGTTATCCCGGCCAAAAAACGTATTAGAGGGGTTGCCTCAACTAGGAGGAGCTACTGCAGCCGAAGGGACAGTGTCAAGCATACTTCTCTCTTCTTTTTTTTTTGCTGAGCGACGCATTTACGTAGGATTTTTGAGCGTCCTGCATTTACCGAAGCCACATGACATAATCGTTGGTATTGCATGCAGTGCAACCGATATAGAAGGAATTTATGTGAGCTCCTTCTCCAGCAGGGATTGGGATGCCTTGAAAGAAAGGGTGCGCAGTCTTTTGTTTGGGGCTTTACCCTCAGCAGGTTATTCAAGACGCGATCGTCAGCACGTGCACCAGACACCGTGTCCTTGCCCGTTTGCAGTGTGCAAGCTTGGTCAGGGGCTCTTTGAACGTTATGAATGTCATGCGCGGGTGTCGAGATATTTGAATCATTAGCCCATTGAACGTGACACACATCGCCGTCTGCCATTGCGTCGGCACAAAGGAGCGACGCGGCATAATGGCGCACCACGCAGCCTCCGGTGGTGTACGTGCACGAGCTTCGCAAGGTGTACGAGGAAGGGGCCCGGTGCCGGCCACGCAACCACGTCAAGATCGCCATCCGCAACCTGTCCATGGCCATCGACAAGGGCGACATCTTCGGCCTGCTCGGTCCCAACGGTGCCGGCAAGACATCCACCATGAAGGTCATCGTGGGCGAGGAGAGCCCCTCTAGCGGAAGGGTATGGTATAGCTGGTGGAGTTTTATTTACGTCACACGCCTCTTAAACATGTAACATGCAGAAATCCCTATTTGATAGAATAGATGCAAACTAAACGTTCAAAACGTTTCTTCTCGGCACGCTTTGCGCGCGCTGATTATCGGGGTGTTTGCTTGAACCCGACGAACGCGGGTCAGCTCAGCTAGGTGGGTTGAGACATAGCGCTTGTGTCCGAAGTAGCACTCGACAGGGCTGTGCTATTTCGGACACAAGCAGATTTCGCCATAGATCCGAGATCTCCGTTTTGTCACTTATTATTCTAGTGTTATCCATGCGCAGTTCGCAGCCTATAGACTCCCAGGGGTAATATTGCACACAAGTACAAATTCAAAAAAGATCAACTGTTGGACGGCCGCTGTCGTGTAGCTCAATCGGTAACGCACCGCATGTGTAATGGGGAATATCTGGGTTTGATTACAACCATCGGCAAGTTATCTTTTGGGTCTCTTTCGTGTCCTTTTTCCATACTATTGTCGTTAGTCGCGTCTGAAAGTCGTGTCAGAGAATAACATATTCGAGGAAGTTTAGGATGAGAAGCGAAAACTCACCTGCTACGCATTCGCTATGGCGCCGTCGCAGGTCGCAGTGGGAGGCTTCGAGATCACGTCGAACCTGTGCCGGGCGTTCAAGATGCTCGGCTACTGCCCGCAACACGACGCCCTCTGGAACAACCTCACCATCCGCGAGCACCTACAGCTTTTCGCGGCACTCAGGGGCATACGCTACAACGAGATCGAATCCGTAACCAACTGGTAAGCCTGCATGCCTAGAGTTAACATTACATGGCTCCTTGATGGAGGTTAAAAGAAGGGTATCTGTACGTATGCCGTACTGAACATAGGGTATCTGTACATAGGAAGCATATAGAGTATCTGTACGTATGCCTGGCGAGCAATAATATAATTTAAATTAGGTCTGTATCAAGGGACGTTAGGCACATGTGCGAGCCTACGTGACTAACCTTACTTCTCTCGTTGAACGAGATAAGTAAGATTCTCCCTGGTGCTCGCGTTTTCCACACTGCTAAAAGCCATCGTATATGCCCCTCAAGTAAGAGCAGCCCCAACTAGATTGTGATCGTCACTACGTGTAATTAGAATCGGGGCTCTCAAAGGTCCTCTTTTTTGGCAGGCTGATGGACAAGCTGAACATCCGCGAGCACGCCGACAAGCGGGCCAAGCAGCTGTCGGGTGGCACCAAGCGCAAGCTGAGCTACGCCATCAGCATGCTGGGCAAGCCGCGCATCGTGCTGCTGGACGAGCCTTCGACGGGCATGGACCCGCAGTCGAAGCGCTTCCTCTGGGACACCATCTGCTCGACGTTCCCGCAGGGCGGCGAGCGGGGCGCCCTGCTCACCACGCACTCGATGGAGGAGGCGGACGCCCTGTGCACCAAGGTGGGCATCATGGTGCGCGGCGCCCTGCGCTGCCTGGGCTCCACGCAGCACCTGAAGAACAAGTACGGCGCCGGCTACACGCTCGACATCAAGATGCAGCGCCAGGAGGGAGCCTGGGAGAAGAACCTGGGTGACCTGAAGCAGTACGTCAAGAGGGTGTTCCCCTCGGCCACGCTGCGCGAGGGTTTCCAGGACCGGCTCACCTACGACATCCCGCAGGCCGGCGTCACGTCGCTAGCCAACGTGTTCGTCGCCATGGACGAAGGTACGCATACGCAGCGGTCATACGTCTTGCACACTTGTTTGCGTACGTTCGACTATCCTGCACACATACCACTGTAGGCTGGACGAATTGTGTAATTGTTGGAATATATACAATAACAAATAAATCGGAAAGGTATACTTCGGTGTCCACTCTAAACTATTGATATTTTGGAGCATCTGAAGTTGCACACGTTTAAAAATTGTCTGAATACGTACAAGCGTTCTTTTACCATGAACGGCAATTCTTTCAATGCTGCGCACTTTAAATTGCCCCTTTTCGGAGATGTCGTGAACGTGCGCCAATCAGTTCGCTTGTAAATTTTATTAGCATAGTCACAAGCTTTTACACCTCTGGCGACCTCTGTGAATGCAACGTTAAGTTTTCCCATTACATGGGCAGTTTCCCTTTTCCCGGAAATCTAAAGTGCGTGTACAGAGCAAGTGCATGAACTTACGCGGTCTTTGCTTCTCGTTTCAGCCAAAGCAAAGTTCTCTATAGAAGAGTTCAGCTTTAGCCAAACGACGTTAGAACAGGTGAGTCTCATACAGTGTTTACATGCGTTGGTTGCGCGCATGCGCCAAGTCCCTGTATAGCGCAGTGGCGTAGCCAGGGGGTGGTACACCGGGCACGTGCCCCTCCCGAAATTTCTTTCTGCCATGGCACGCAGAGCACAAACTGACACTCGGCCACATTTGCCTACCCGGCCTCCACTTCGTATCAAGGGCGTGCGCCCACAGAAACAAATTTCTGCCTATGCCACTGCTACAGCGGTTGCCGTACAGGAGGCTTCATACTACGGCGAGTGTATTGCGTCACGCACCGCCGGTATCACGTAACACGAACGTCTGCGTGATGCTAGCCGTGAGGCCAGGACAGTTGCGTGAAGCCGGCGAAAGCGGTCGCCGACGCGATTTACCATTGTTAACTACGCGACTTACCAACGTGTGTTTGTTGCGAGCCCAAAGAGCTATGCTTGCACACATGCACACACAATGTTTTGCACATCTTTCTACTGCGGTAGCAATTATGTGGACACTCGAGACACGTTTTTGCCGTCGCCGTCATGTTCCGTGTAAAGTCCAAATCGATAACATCGCCCCGCACTTCGTATGTTCTACGTGCAAGTTAAAGCTTGCGAAGGCTGCAGACGAGCGCCAGCTCAAGCAGATATGAAACACCGGCTGGCTCCGTCGGGCAAGGGGCATGAAAGGCTGCTCGTGGTGTGGGCTGCGTCGCTCAGGCAGCAAATTCGCAATTCCCGGCGGTGGCGAAATGCGCCGGAGGGTCCATATATTGCTATTGCGATATAATATCCATCGACCTAGATAGATATACATGTCCGGAACCACTACTGGACCGATCAGTCGGTGTGCCGTATATGCATCTGAGCTGGCAGGCTTGAATAGGACCGCGGGACGCCGTTATTCACCGAAGCGTCGAACAAAGCGAACATTGACGCATAAGAACTTTACATTAGCGATATACTAGGTGGTGAATAAACCTTAATGGAAATGCAGTTTGCCTGTTCTTGAAAGTCATTAGCGGCTGGAAAACGCGTCCTTTGCGCTCACGTTGCCCCCCGCGTTGCCTCACCTTAAAGGGACTCCCTCCTAATGGAGCCGGAATGTATACGGATAAAACTGTGATGACATGTGAAAGTCAAACTGTCGCTGCTTCCCTGTAGGAATATCGGCGTCAGTTAAGTATCTGACGTCGCGATTTTGAGTGTGCCTGGTAACACCTTCTCCGTTTTGTCTCGGGAGACATTCTTGAAACTTGAATGTTACAGTATTGAGTTCCCTTTAAGTCCAATGTAGTTTTTTTACCGATTGAACAATGAAACAAGAGCCGAGTTAAACTGTTAATCCATGAGGTTACCGTCAGCTCGTGGGGTTACTGTACAAGGACCTCGTCACCCACACTTCAAAATATTTAGGGCCTATTCCTGGCCTGCCAAGCTTCTTATAGACTATTTAAAGGGGACATGCAACACTTTTTCAGCATGGTCAGAAAACGCTGCCGATCAGTAGTCGAGGCCAAACATTATAGCGCAGAATGCGACCTGGACTTTACAATTCACACCCAAAGTCAGCTAGAAATCGCTCGCTCTTCTCTCGAGAAATGATGCCATAAACCCACGTGACAGCGCCATGAGCCCAAAGTCCACGGCCATTGGCTGAGTTGAGCGTCGTGAGCTGCATAGCTAGTGCGGCCGCCACGTGCTCGCGCGCGCGCTTGCGATCACATTGAAAGTAAGCTGCACGTTCGAAGAAAAAACAGAAAAGGAGTAAGATCATGACGCGCGCTGACGAAAGGACACATCTTCTTGCCCCCTCCTCACCCCCCTCCTTTTTTTTCGCAGCTTTCAGCGCGCTCGCTGGTACGAAAGGAGAGAGAAAGCGCTTAAAACGTGCGACAAATCCCTGTAACTCCGGTCGTACTTAACAGATTCAAAAAATGTTTGCGGCAGTCAATTCATGAGACAACAAATTCATTTAATGTTTTAATGAAGCCATTAGATGGTTACTTGGGAAAATATTGTACAGCCCCTTTAAAAATGCGTTTCGGTGCCGCTGTATTGGGCTGTCAACCTTGGCGTCCATCCTTAACTAAATGAACAAGTGCTACGGTATTACGCGTACGCATGAAAACGGTTGGGTTATTGCACTCGACGTCTGATGACCTCAATTTCATGTCACGACATAAGATGGGGGAGCCCATGCGTCGAACGTAAAATCGTCTATAGAAATAAAAATGCCATATCAATTTTAGCGCGCCGGCAGTGGCGTTATCTGGCGGAGCCCTATGCCACCAAATGGTGCCACCATTTGATTTAGTTACACATTTACACTAATTACTTCTCCTGTGACAGCACAAGTGGTACAGGAAGTTTGTGGACAAGCTAAAGCTATCTAATGCAGCTTTACTGCGCATTCCTAATTGGTTTGCGTCGAATGTGAAAATAACGCTCATGTCTTTGTGTATAGCCTCACTGCGCTGTCAACCTCTTCTGTACATACAGAAAGCATCACACAGACCACTGACGGGTACACATTTTCTTGCGCGCAGGTGTTCCTGGGATTCGCCAAAGAGCAGGAGCTCGCCCAGGAAGACGACGACGGTCAGATTCATGCCTGAAGAGTGTTTCTTTGTATGTGCGCGCACCTCCACCGTCCTCCTTTTCTTTTGTGTGTCATCATTATCACATTGACGCTGCTTATGCTCGGGTTGGGATGTCTCATCGCTGTGTTCGTAAAGAATAAATCATGCGCATGCCATTGCCACGCCCATCCCACCACGTGGTGCTGTCTGTCGCTTCTTCGGCAAGACGGAATCGCCACCCACACAGACTGGATTGGGTAAGCGCTCGATACCAGTACGGGCGCAATGCTCAGCCGCTATTCCGTCGTAATTTTTTTTTAAAACTATTGCACTTTGACATTGGAACCCAATCTTCTGCAAGTCAAACTGACGTCAGCCGCTGATGAAAGCGTGGGCGAAGAGGTTTTTAGCAGCCCAATCGAAAACATCTCTGCTTACAGGAGGTCTCTATGGTTTTAGAACGAATAGCATAGCGCACCATCACAGGTTATCTTCTTGCTGGGCACACGTGTCCGCAGCATCTACACTGCCATTTCCAGGGTGTGTAGATGGGGGAGAAGTTAAACGTATATCCTTTGGAGCTTCTAAACACAGTCTAATTATGCGGAGAAAATTGGGAGCTAAACGTATAGCCTGATTGCGGAGAAAGTGGGGAGGAGTTACGCGCATAGTCTGTGCCGAGAAAGCAGGGAGTAATGCGAAAAAGTTGGGAGGTGTTCAATGTAGTCTTTAAAGCTGTTAAACATAGCTAATTATGCGGATAAAGTGGGGAAGTGTTTACCGTATAGTCTAATTATGCGAAAAAGTGGGAGGAGTTAAATGTAGTCTTTGGGGCTGTTGAACATATAATCTAGTTATGCGGAGAATGTAGGGAGGAAAAAGATGTCGTTAAGCCCGTTTATAGGGAGGCACTCGCCGGGCAGGTTCCAGGGGCTGACGTATCGGCGGCCCCCCGAAACGCACCACAAAAGCATGGAAACTTTAAAGGAGCACTGACACAAACATTTTGCATCTTGTTCTTTCTGTTGTATGTAGCTAACGACCCACCTATCATGGCTGGAAAGCTCGTCTGATCAAGCGCGCGACGGTTAATTATTTGGATATACCGTGTTATGGCACCTAATCGCAGTTTCGTTTTCAGAGAGCGCCGAGTGAGGTGGGACCCAAAATGGTTTTCATGTAAATATAGCTGGCTACGTGCACATAAAACCGAGTGCACATGAGCACCGCATTGACACCTCTTTTCAACGAAGGCTCCCTGGGTGCTACTATAATCACTATAATCCCCTCTGAGACGTTGTAAGTATGTGTGACCTCCCAACAATGCACTGCCGCGGCAAGGACATCAGCTTAGTTAAAATGTCAACAGAGCTGAGCTAGTTGGTAAGTATTCATATTAAAGAGACATGGCGTGCAAACACGGACACCAGCGAAGTCGAGAGGCGTTTGTAGTGTCTTGATTTCTTTCTTGCGTCCGTGTTTGCACGCCCTGTATCTTTACCATGAACAGCCCTTGTACTCCCGTGCAAGTCTGCCCCTCTTTCCGTTGAAAAGGTCTGCTAGGAAAGAGTGATCGCAAGGATCGTGACAGCCAACACAAACTCGTGACAGCCAACACAAACTCAAATACAAGCACTCTAGAATATTCGAGAACAATTAGTCCTTTCGTATTCATCGGCTTGACTATAGTCCCTCTACGTAGACTGCAGCGCTGACCAGTCGTTCCCTGCGGCCATCGGCAACATTGGCTTCAAAACGCTTCACTGCTCGCACGGCGTCATCTCTAAGCGCACTTCTTCTAAGACGGACTGGCGGCACTAAATCATAGAACAACGTGTCTTCCGTGACCGGCCGAACCACAATCTATTGTACAGCATAATAATAATAATAATAATAATAATAATAATAATAATAATAATAATAATAATAATAATAATAATAATAATAATAATAATAATAATAATAATAATAATAATAATAATAAACGTCGCAAAACCCCGATATGATTATGAGGGACGCCATAGTGGAGGGCTCCGGAAATGTGGACCACATGGGGTTCTTTAACGTGCACCTAAATCTAAGTACACGGGCCTCAAATATTTTCGCCTCCATCGAAAACGCAGCCATCGCGACCGGGATTCGATCCCGCTACCTTCGGGTAAGCAGTCGAGCGCCATCTCTCTTGTACATACCTTGTTCCTTCACTGACTGACTCCCGAACTACCGTCGCTACGCGTTTATATTGGGCAGCGCCCGGGTTCACGAATCTTCGACATGACTCATCCGCTCACAGCACAGCGGAGACTTTGGGAAAGAACGAGAAAGTTCCTGGATGTTCGTCTTGCTGCGGCGGACGCGCTCACGGCGGCGGCTTCGCTCGACGTGGAATCGTGTCTCGATTTTCCCAGGTTTTGCGCGAGCGCTTGATTCGAGCGTGCTGGCTGTCGGCACATTTTGATAATTGTTTTAAGCGCACTTGAGGGGCCCGGCTTGTCGTCCATCCGTAGATTTCATGAGGCGTTGTCACGCTCAAAATCAATTGGTCAATACAGGCCTAAACAAGGCTAGCAATGCTCAAAACCGGGTTAAAATAAACGAACAAGGTCCAAAATAATATAATTAAACGAAGTTACAAAGAAGTCATCGCAATATTTAATTTAAAATTGCTAAACAACCTTCAGAAACATGTGCTGACGCCTGCGCCGATTGCTCCTTCCACCGGCGCCTTCGTCGCTACATCCAGGGGCGTAGCCAGAAATTTTTTTCGGGGGGGTTCAACCATACTTTATGTATGTTCGTGCGTGCGTTTGTATGTGTGAATGCCTATATACGCAAGCAAAACTGAAAAATTTCGGGGGGGGTTTGAACCCCCCCCCCCCCCTTGGCTACACCCCTGGCTACAGCTAAAGGGGGTAACAACCTGGCGGAACTCGTTGTTGACGAACTATCGTAACAAGCAGGAAGTCGATGAAGAGCCGCAAAACGTAGGCGCATGTCGTACACCGCGAGTTTGCGAATTCTCCCGAAGAAGAGTCTGCTCGTGCCGGGGAAACCCTACGTATGCTTACCTCAAACAGTGACGTCATCGACGGTTTAGTAGACGGAGCAGTGGGAACTCTACGAACGGGAAAAGCTGGGTGCCCTGTGCTACGCGCTTACTCAGGTTTCACAGTAGTGGAGCTGCATTTAGCGCAGGATTTAGAACTACACCAATCGGGGCCACACAAGTTGCATTGTTTTCTATGGGCGCGCTCTGTCGAGGGTAACCGTTGGCGCCGTGATTTTGTGCCGTCGTTTGAAGGCAGCGGAGCGCGCTTGGTTGACCGCTCGTCCGTGACAAACGTGATAGAACGACGGAAAGGGCGCCGAAGTGCAATATATACAGAAGCTTCGCGCAGAAGACCAACAACAACAACAAACACAGTATCCGCGCAGAGATATGAAAGAAGTCATCACGTGAAATGCGTTGGCAAAACTGCGCTAGACACGGGACGGTGATAGAATGGCATACATCAACGCCTTCTGTTGTTCTTTCACCATCCCGTGTCTAGTGCTGTTTGTTCCCATCATAATGATGTACTAACCAGCCCAGTTAGGTGCACTCCTGCAATGAATAAATGAAGAACTTTATTAGGAAAAAAAAAAAGAAGTCAGCTTCGCAGTAGTGGTGCCAAGCCTGAAGGAAGTGCGGAGCTGGACGGCCTTCTTTGCTTCTCTTTATTTTTCTTTCTTTCTTTCTTCACCTTTCTTTCCTTTTCTCCTATTTTTTCTGTCTTCTTTGACTCCGTCTTTTATTTCTATTTCTTTCTTTCTCACTCTATATATTTCTATTTCTCGCTCCTTCAACCTCTCTTTGTCTTTCTTCCCTTTCTGTCTCTACTTCTCGCTTTTTCTTACTTTCTGTCTATATATTTCTCGCTTTCTATGCTTTACTCTCTACCCTCCTCCTCACTTCCCTTTCCCACCCCTTGGTATACTAATACTATACTATACAATGCTATGCATAGGCGTGCGCAGAGTTCCCCTTCAGGGGGGGGGGGGGTGAAGGTCCGTCGCAGCGCCCCCCTCCCAATTATGTCAATGTATGGCGCTGACATTGCGCCCCCCCCCCTCCGAGTCGCAGCGCCCCCTTCCTATTATGTCAATGTGTGGGGCTGTGCCCCCCTCTTAGGTGAATAGGGGGCGCCCCGCCCCCTGCCCCCCCCCCCCCCCGTACGCACGCCTATGATGCTATGCAGGGCTGGGCAAAGATACATTGAAATTGTATCGCGATACAAGATACTCGGGAAAGAAGTATTTGAGATACAGATACAAGATACTCCCCGAAAAAATGTATCCGATACGATACTTCCCAATTGTATCTTAACATACTTCGATACATTTGCAAATTTGCTGTTATATATCTATACAATGAAGCAGCAAAGGCCTATGTAGAACTGTGTTTACTTAAAAATTTCTTAACTACGACCAACTTTGCTTAATTTTAACAAAATGCCGGTTTGTATCACAAGATACAAAATTTCTTGCTCAAGGTATAGTAGTTTTAATTCCTAAACAACATATTCGGATTTGTTTGGCTGCTTAACATGACAGCTCTTTAACCGCTGCGCTGTTAGTGGTTTTTGCGTGACACCTCGGTAATTTATGGGTGTCGCGGTTCTACTTGGCGACCAGCTAGCGGGTTGCCATCTACTTGCAAGAACGTCATTAAGAAGCCTCCGCACAATTACACAAATACCGCTGTGCAGTCTTATCTTGTCCGCAAGCGTATTTTTGTTTTCGTAATACCGCATCCACCGACAGGTGTAAAGCAGCAACAACGTTGGTAGCGATATTGTTTGTGAGGCATCGTGTGAAGACGATGAACTACAGAGTCGGCGCTCATAATTAATTGAGGACATAAAACTGCAGTGATTTTTCATATTTTACTTATCTGCTGGCGTAAAGCGTTCGATGGGAGCCTATTCACTAACGTGCACTCTTTTACCATTTCTTCGAGAGAACCTGAGCCGCCAGGAAACGCCTCAGACGTGCTCTAGAGGCACAAAGCGCCTCAGGTTATCACTGCTATTCACACTATTGCCCCTGCTACCTACAGATTTGTGACAATAAGAATACTTTAAGGTGACCTTGACAAAGGAAAACCAATATATTTAAGTGAAATAGCACGGTGGTTCCGTACTAAACAGTCAAAGTGAATAAGTATACAGGGTGTTTCACGTAAGCAGAACCAAATATAAAGAAAAAAATTGGTTAATTGCCGCTGAATGAAATCAAAGGTGTTTGGTTTACCGTCATGTGGCGCTCGTTATGGCATGTTTTGTACTAAGCTTAGCAGGTTAATTAAATAAGGTCAATACTGCGACATCTTTAATATGTACTTTAGGGCCAACTGCGCTTCGTCACATCGTAGAGCGCATTTAAAACGACCGATCCATTTTCGTTTAGCAGCGTACATGCTGCGTGGTGAATAAATCGGGCTTTTAAAGAAAGCCCGCGAAATATGAAATAAAACCACGTTCAAAGACCGTTAAAAATAAGGATAAAGCAGAGAACGTATTTTAGCAGCAGGTTACAAATGACATATTACAATAAGCAGACGGGCGAAAAAGATGGCTGAAAGCTTGCACTAAGCCGCGCAAAGCTCGACACATAGCGAAGCTGATCGGTCTCATGCATATTTATTGCTTTATCTAGGCATAACTTGGCAGTAGAGAGGTTGAACTTGGCTGTAGCGAGGCTTGAACTTGACTTGAACTTGGCTGTAACGTTACTAAACTTTTGCTTTAACTTGGCTGTGGTGGGGATGAACTTCGCTATTAGGGCGCATGAGACCGATCAGCTTATGGCTAGGACCAGTCTTAGTCTTTCGAGTAGAAGAGCTGGACGGCATCAGGCGCCTTGCATCGTCGTTGGCGTACGCCTTCCATCGCTTCGGGGTCTTGAAGCCGCCGTTGTCTTTCCAGTTACCTGGTATTCTCTCGTTGTACGTACTTAGGGTCTTCGGCTCGCCGTCATCGATTCGCAGCAATTTGTTGGGCTAACTGTTGCCTTCTTCGTTTTTAGTGGACCAGTGTTAAGTAGGGGAATTTACCCCATCTCTGTGGCACATACCCGTTTATGATGATGATAGCTTTTTGGTTCGACGGACAAGGAACGATTTTCAGAACACCTTCAATATTAAAGCTATGCAGAGGACTAGGCAATGCACGGGATTCAAACGGAGGACAGCAATGAGAGCATTTGTGCTAACAATCAAATTATCATTCAAAGAACTTTTCTAACAATATAGCACGAAGAACAAAGACACAGTACGTCAGAGTATTTCCTGTTACGTAAATGCTTGTTCTATTGCATCTAACGTCGGCACCGATAGTGGGACGGTATTTAGAATCTCCTTTGCATATAAGGCGATCTCATAGTATACTTACGTAAGTCAAGCTTACATCCACGAGGTCATTAAAATCATCGCTGATGTGTGAAAGCCGCGAGACGCAAAGCAGCCCCATTCTTGCATTCGTGAGACTTTGCAACGAAGCACCACGCAAGAAAACTTGGATTGCGACAGTATAGCGGCATCAGAATTTGTGCGAAAGACGCCACACGCATAGGAGTATGCAGCAGAGTGCAGTGGCTATGAACAAGTGTCATGATATCAACATAACTATAGAGAAAGAAAATATCTAGGAAAAAAAGGTAGGCTGCGCGTAGACGTTCGCACGCTTGTTTTCGTCTAGATGGCTCGAGCGGCATCACGTGACTCTGCTCCACCAACAGGGACCCCTAAACCTCATCACCTGTGCTCGCTGGAGCGCTCTGGCGGAAATATACAGGAATGTCACTATCGTTAGTTTTATTCAGGTGGCTTAGTGGCAGCAATATCAGCTTGAGAACCAGAATTCCGGTCGACGTTTATTGTTTCGCACGGTGGTGCTTTTATGGCAGTATCTTGTAACTTAAGATACACGTACATTGCTGAATGTATCGGAAATACAGATACAGATACTCGTTTTGCGAGGCGTATCGTGATACAGATACAAGATACCCAAAGAGTATCTAAGATAGTATCTAAGATACATGTATCTTCGATACTGCCCAACACTGATGCTATGTTATGGTCTGCTAGCGGCCTGGATAGCCGAGTGGTTGCGATCCTCGCCTTCGGATCGTGGTTTTTTTATTTTCCTCCATGGGAGTTTCGACAATTAAGCCGAACCTCTCTGCGCTGAGAATCAACGAAACAACCTAGCATCATCCAGCTATAAAGCATAGCGACAACATATAACCTGCATCGCCTAACTAAGGCGTAGAAGCAAGCAGGTTATTCTACAGAATCGCTTAGTTTCGCTGTTTCGAGCCTTGCGCGGCTTAGTGCAAGATTCGCGATTTTTTTTTCCGCCAAGAATTTCTCTCTTTCTCTGTACTCGTTCTCTCAATAGTCATCCCACACCCGAGAAACCGGCGCACGTGTTCCGGGAGCGAGGCAGAAGATGAAGAGGACGAACATGGCGCGTGCCGGTTCATAATGATGATGGTTTTCTGTTCGCGGATTACAACCAACAGCTGTCATAAACAGCTACGTTGTTAAAATGGTTAGGGGAATGGGGGAGGACGTTAGGGGGACAGTAGGTGACCGCTTGGTGCAACACCCCACTGGCCTCCGCCGCCCGCCGGAGTTTTGCAGGAGAGCCCTGCGACTCCACAGGGCCGTGACGGGTAGCTGTATCTCCCATGTGTTCAGCTGTGAAATCTTAGTACAGTTTGCCGAAAGTTCCGGAAGAGATTTCAGTCGGTATTGTGTGTGTATGTGCGTGCCTAGGGTTCTTGCACCAAGGACAGGCGACCCCGTCTTCGAGTTTATAGATGACGTGTTGGCACGCGTAAGACTAGGGAAGGCACGGTCTGCATTTCTTAGATCTGTTGTGTCATCCCTGTTTTATTCTCCATGGGGAAGAGAGGGGCAACGGGGCTTGACATTTTTCGGTGTTCCAGAATCTCGTCCGGACAGCTAGCTGTGCGAGTCCGGCTTTGAATTGGTTGATCGGTTGACGCAATATCGTTCCATTCCCGTCTACCGTGTCCGGTGCACCATCTCAGCTCGCGCTCCTTCTCCAGTGGTTCCACGAGGATTGAGCATTAGAGCACTGCACGGGCCCGGCCCGGGCCCGCTTTATGAAGCCCGAGCGCAGCCCGAGCCCGTGGTACCAAGCGCGGGCCCGGCCCGGGCCCGGGCGTACGTGACCGAACCCAGCCCGAGCCCGGCCCGGGCCCGTGGTTCCAAAAGCGGGCCCGGCCCGGACCCGGGCGTACTTGACCGTACCCAGCCCGAGCCCGGCCCGGGCCCGGGCGTTCATTGCTAAACTAATCCAGGGCGCGCTTGTTCATGACCAGGCCCGACCCGGGCCCGCTAGAGGATATTAGTTGTTGATGATGATTATTAATGATGCCGTGCGCTTTGTAACGGGCGATCGGACGGAAAATACGGTGTGTACATGCATCGAAATGTTGCTTTGCCCGCTGTGGTAGCTCAGCGTTTAAGCTGCTTCGCTGTTAAGTACTAGGACGCGGGTGCGATTCCCGCGGCCACGGCGGCCGCAATTTGATGGGGGCGAAATGCAAGAACACCCGTGTATATACTTATCTTTAGGTGCACGTTAGAGAACTCAAGGTAGTCGAAATTAATCCGGTGCCACTACGGCGTGCCTCGCAATCATATCGTGGTTTTGGCACGTAATACCAAGGAATATAAATGAAATGTACCGTATGTGTCAACCTCGATTAACAGGCCGAAGTCTTTATTTTCCTCCCACGGGAACAACAGTGATCTGGCCCATTGTTAGTGCGGTTTATATATATATATATATATATATATATATATATGCGTGATCTGGCGTGTTTATAAGCAGGGCTTAAAGTCAGGGGGGGCCCGGGGGGGCCCGGCCCCCCCTCTAATTTTTAAGGAGGGGCCGGGCCCCCCCTCGGCAGTCCGACGGTTGCACTGCAGCACCATGCATTTGACAAGTGCTGGAGTTGTATTTTTTGGCAGTAGTGCTTTGTGCGGGGAAAATATACTGTGCAATCTTACTCTGCAAATTATACTCTGCAATAATGATGTAATCGCGAATGTTTGGTTGACAAGGTGTCCACAAAACAGAAGAAAACAAGTATCGTCGTACTGCTGAATGCAATTTACTGAGACACTGCACACCACGGGCAACGCCTCCTGAAACTACGGGTCATAACGCTGGTCGACAGAGCGTCTTGGCACAGCATAATGTTTCACGAGGCACCCGACTGTGAAGCTACTTGCTCGTGAATCAGTAACGGTTCACCTTGGTCTGTTTAGTTTGCCACTCAATTTTCATTCTTTTAGTTGTGCATGACAAGTCTGCTAGTAATTGCAAAGACGCATCTATTTTGCCTACTTTATTAGGCAAGTGGTAGTGAAAATAAAATATAGCATTGTCGTGCCCGAGGTTCTGAATCCAGTGAGCCAATCAGTGTTACTTACTTTAAGCTCACAATCTTTAAGCCTTTACATCCCGAGTTATTTTTGAAAGATCGTTCCCAAAATAATTTCGTTTAATGCTTGATTGGACTGACACGTTGAATAAATGTCCAAAATACATTCGCAATAATATATGTATTTGTATAGCATTCATAAGCATTTGTTCCGTTCTAGAGACAGTTGGCTTCAATGCACTGTTGATCATCGGAAACACCTCTCTTGACGCTTAATCTATAGCATATATATATATATATATATAATATGTGTGTGTGTGTGTGTGTGTGTGTGTGTGTGAAATATTGTTGATACAATTCTGCATAATACGTTTTTCAGACTAATACGTTTTTGTTTTATTCCCGGCCAACATCCCTGGGAAATAAGGCACCTTCATGTGTTTAATACCATCACATTTTTGCCCAAAATTGGATAATACAACCACGAAATTGGATCTTGATCGCTATATCCAGAAATCCTGCGTTTATTCTTCGGTATGCCATCTCGCACCGCGTTTCAACAGCCCCTGATCCGCGCGTTGCACAGCCGCTGAAGCCACAGCAGCATCGGTTCCGTTTTGCGGCGAAACGATCGCTGAGGTGATCTTTTCTTCGAGATTATATATATATATATATATATATATATATATATATATATATATATATATATATATATATATATATATATATATATATATATATATATATATATATATATATATATATATATATATATATATATATATATATATATTGCCACGTGCGTTTCTTTATTACTTTTGCTGTATTCGGTTTTCGGCCACAAAGACTGTCAGCAACGCTCAGCGCGAACCGCGCCTCATTGTTCCAGAGCCTTCGCGATCATTGTAGATCGTTTTGTTAAGATTGCGCGCAAGACGCGCACACTCGCGCTTATTCTAGAATTTGCACGACAGCCAGCGATAACGCTGGAATATTCGACGGCACATGTTTAAATGCCGACGCGCTTCAGCGCTGGTCAGTTGATCGACGGACGACGCCCTGTTCGCCGCTATCATTGTACAGCGTGTATTGCTGTAGTTCTAGTTCTCAGTTTCTCGGCCACAAGTTCGGCCAAATAAACAGTTTCATCCTGCAAACGCCGACTGCTGTCTTCGTCGACGTCACGACCACGTGACATCTGGTGGAGGTGCTGCTGCTTCCATGATCCGGACGCCCCCGCGAAGCGCTGACCCAAGCCCAAGCCGCGAGGAGGACGACGGCAAAGAAAACCCGGATCGTCGAACTAGCCGCCGGCAGCTAGGACTAAAGCCAGAGTACGGACCTCTTCCCGGCAACGCCAGGCAACCTAACGCCGTGACCTCGACTGTAACGATGACCGACCCAGTAGCTCCAACATCGATCCGGCTGCATCAGCCCCGGGAGCCGCCAACCTTCCACGGGTCGTCGCTCGAAGATCCAGAGAGCTGGCTGGAAAGGTACGACCGGGTCGCCGTTTTCAACAATTGGACAAGTGAAGACAAACTACGGCACGTGTATTTCGCGCTAGAAGACACCGCTCGGACATGGTTCGAGAACAGAGAAGCCACGCTGACGAACTGGGACCTTTTTCGCGCCGCATTTTTGGACACCTTCGGCAGCGTCGTCCGCAAGGAAAAAGCCGAAACGCTGTTGGAGACCCGTGTACAGCTCCCGAATGAAAGCATCGGGATGTACACCGAAGAAATGACCCGACTGTTCCGGCACGCGGACCCAGCTATGTCAGAAGAAAAAAAGCTTCGTTTCCTGATGCGGGGAGTGAAGCAAGAGCTCTTTGCCGGACTTGTACGCAACCCGCCCAAGACAGTCGCGGAGTTCAGTTCGGAGGCCACAACGATTGAAAAGGCCCTAGAAATGCGTACGAGGCAATACAACCGCCGTATGCCGACGACGAACTACGGGGAAGCAAATGCGCTGGGCTCCGACGACTTGCGTGAGACGATAAGGGCGGTCGTGCGCGAAGAGCTCCGAAAGATGTTTCCTGCATCGCAATCCCAAGTGCATTCCATAGCCGACGTCGTTCGCGAGGAAATTCAGCATTCGCTGGGAGTTGCTGCACCGCCGCCACCTGCGCCGGAAGCCATGAGCTATGCTGCCGTTGCACGCCATGCTGTCGCCACTCCGGGCTATCACCAACGCCCCGCGCCATCGCAGTTCCGTCGCCAGACACCGCCGCCACCTCCGACGCCATCCCGCCCGCCTGCAGGCCAAAGCTACACCCCCCGAAAGACCGACGTTTGGCGCGCCCCTGACAACCGCCCGCTCTGCTACCACTGCGGGGAGGCCGGCCACACGTACCGCCGCTGCCAGTACCGACAGATGGGGCTACGCGGATTCGCCGTCAACGCGCCGCGCCCGCAGCCAGGCGAACGGCCTCGCGACATCGACGACTACCTGACCGGAGCACAGTGGCAAGAACGACGACCTTCCCGCTCGCCGTCGCCCGGCCGCTACATGTCACCGCACCGTCGGCAGCACTCTGGCCCAAACCGGGGCCGGTCGCCCAGCCCGTATCCGGGAAACTAAGGGCAGCAACCGATGGAGGTGCGGTTGCTGTGCGACGAAATGCCGAAGATCCTCCGCGGCCGCCGACGACGACTACGCGACGAGACCTGCCGAACACGACGCGAAGCAGACGAAGCCCTGACGACGAAACCTCGGTCCCTGAAGAAGACCTGTCGACGCGACGTACAAGCAGCGGGACAAGCCGACCTAGCCGTGACCCGACGCCGCGATTTAACCGCAACGCAAGACGACGGATTAGCGACCTCGACGTACTATTCGACGGCCACAATGTCACCGCTCTCGTCGACACTGGAGCCGACTATTCCGTCGTCAGTGGACCATTCGCCAAAAGATTGAAGAAAGTTAGGACCGCTTGGCAAGGGCCCGAAATCCGGACCGCTGGGGGCCATCTAATAACTCCGGCTGGAGTCTGCACCGCAAGAGTCACCATCAATAACCGGACTTATCCTGCGAGCTTTGTAATCTTACAGCATTGCTCCAGGGATGTGATACTTGGGATGGACTTCCTAAGCCACCACGGCGCCGTCATCGATCTGAGATCTGAGTCAATAACACTAACCTCAGAAAAAGCGCTGCCGCCACACACGACGCCAGGAAACCCCGTGTTGAATGTGATAGAAGAACACGTCACCATTCCGCCTCTCTCCAGCATCATCATTTCCGTCGGAACTCAAGAACCCGCAGACCTTGAAGGTGTCATCGAGGGCGATCAGCACCTACTTCTGAACCGTCAGATTTGCGTCGCAAGAGGCATAGCCGAGCTGCGTGATGGCAAAGCTAAGGTAGTGCTGACAAACTTCAGCCACGAATATAGGCACCTCAACATTGGTACGACGGTCGCCTACATCCACGAATTCGTGGATGCCAGCAGTTCTTTCGCCCTCTTCGATGCTACTGAACCTGCTTCGACGGATCGACGAAACCAACCCGATTTCGACGTCAACCCGAGCCTCCCGAAGCACAAGCAAGAACAGCTAAAAGCCCTGCTCCTACAATTCAAGGACTGCTTCTCGTCGTCGTCAAGAATTCGACAGACCCCAGTCGCGAAACATCGCATCATAACAGAAGAAAGTGCCCGACCAATCCGTCAGAGCCCGTACCGAGTTTCGACGCGAGAACGCGAGGCCATCAAGAAACAGGTCGACGAAATGCTACGCGACGACATCATCCAGCCGTCCAAGAGTCCGTGGGCGTCACCTGTGGTGTTGGTGAGGAAGAAGGATGGAACCCTACGTTTTTGCGTCGACTATCGTCGCCTGAACAAGGTCACGAAGAAGGACGTGTACCCTCTCCCACGGATAGACGACGCCCTAGATCGACTCCATAACGCCAAGTACTTTTCGTCGATGGACCTCAAGACCGGCTACTGGCAAATTGAAGTAGACGAGAGATACCGAGAAAAGACTGCCTTCATAACACCAGACGGCCTGTTCGAGTTCAAGGTCATGCCCTTTGGTCTTTGCTCGGCACCCGCAACTTTCCAACGTGTCATGGATACAGTGCTGGCTGGCTTGAAGTGGCAGACTTGCCTCGTGTACTTGGACGACGTCGTTGTGTTTGCCTCAAACTTCGACGAACACCTACGGCGGCTTGAAGCTGTACTTCAAGCAATAAAGAGCTCCGGACTCACCCTGAAGCCAGAAAAGTGTCGCTTTGCGTACGAGGAACTTTTGTTCTTGGGACACGTGATAAGCAAGTCCGAAGTACGCCCTGACCCCCAGAAGACAGTCGTCATCGCTACATTCCCGCCGCCTACCGACAAGAAGGCCGTGCGTCGATTTATTGGCCTGTGCGCCTATTACAGGCGGTTCGTCAAAAACTTTGCCCGCATCGCCGAGCCACTTACTAACCTTACCAGGACCGACGTCGAGTTCAAGTGGGAAACGCCGCAGCGGGAAGCATTTCAAGAACTAAAACGACGCCTGCAGACGCCTCCGTTACTCCCGCATTTTGACGAATACGCCCAAACGGAAGTGCACACCGACGCAAGCAATGTAGGACTCGGCGCCGTTCTTGTGCAGAGGACTGACGGAGTGGAAAGGGTAATCAGCTATGCTAGCCGGTCGCTATCAAAGGCGGAAGCAAACTATTCTACGACAGAAAAGGAGTGCCTTGCCATAATTTGGGCTACAACAAAGTTTCGCCCCTACCTTTACGGCAGGCCCTTCAAAGTTGTGAGCGACCACCACGCCCTGTGTTGGCTAGCTAACTTGAAGGACCCTTCAGGTCGTCTCGCACGATGGAGCTTGAGACTTCAAGAATTCGACATTACCGTCGTTTACAAGTCCGGAAGAAAACACTCTGACGCCGACTGCCTGTCTCGTGCCCCCGTGGAACCGCCGCCGCAACACGACCAGGACGATGACTACTTCTTGGGAACCATAAGTGCCGACGACTTCGCTGAACAACAGCGATCCGACCCGGAACTCAGAGGCCTTATGGAATACCTCGAGGGCAAGAACGCCGTCGTTCCGAAAGTGTTCAAGCGAGCACTGGCGTCGTTTTTCTTGGGTAACGGCGTTCTCCGAAAGAAGAACTTCTCACCGAATCGAGCCAAGTATCTTCTCGTGGTGCCTTCAGGATTGCGGCCAGAAGTCCTCCAGGCCCTGCACGACGACCCGACAGCAGGACACCTCGGAGTTTCCCGAACGCTGGCAAGAATACAGGAAAAGTACTACTGGCCGCGCCTTGCCGCCGACGTCACTCGCTACGTAAGGAAATGCCGAGACTGTCAGCGACGCAAGACACCGCCAACAAGACCAGCTGGCTTTCTTCAGCCGATCGAGCCACCTCGGCGACCGTTCCAGCAGATCGGGATGGACCTCCTGGGACCGTTCCCAACGTCGACTAGTGGTAATAAGTGGATCATCGTAGCTACCGACTACCTGACCCGTTACGCCGAAACAAGGGCCCTACCTAGAGGCAGTGCCGCCGAAGTAGCGAAGTTCTTCGTTGAAGACATCGTTCTGCGTCATGGCGCCCCAGAGGTCCTGATCACCGACAGAGGTACGGCGTTTACTGCGGAACTAACTCAGGCGATCTTGAGGCACAGCCAGACAAGCCACCGCCGGACCACTGCCTACCACCCTCAGACCAATGGCCTCACCGAGCGCCTAAATAAGACCATCGCCGACATGCTGGCCATGTACGTCGACGTTGAGCACAAGACGTGGGACGCCGTCCTTCCGTACGTGACCTTCGCTTACAACACGGCCGTCCAAGAAACGACGCAGATGACGCCGTACAAGTTGGTCTACGGAAGAAGCCCGGCAACGACGCTGGATGCCATGCTACCTAACGTCACCGACGAAGAAAATCTCGACGCCGCCGCTTACTTACAGCGCGCCGAAGAAGCACGACAGCTCGCCCGCCTACGGATCAAGAACCAGCAGATGACTGACAGCCACCGCTACAACCTTCGACGACGCCACATGGAATACCAACCCGGTGACCGTGTATGGGTATGGACGCCAATATATATATATATATATATATATATATATATATATATATATATATATATATATATATATATATATATATATATATATATATATATATATATATATATATATATATATATATATTACCACTTTATGAGGGCCCCCCTCCAATGAAGGGAGACTTTGAGCCCTGGAAACCCACCACGATGTACTTGTTACTTTGACAAAGTCTGGTCCAGCAGACGAAACGTTAGTGAAAATATAGAGTGCCAATCTATATCTATACTGATGAAAAAAATAGCACTTCAACTGTTTTTCTATTTTTATTGCTAAGCTTTACTTTACTTTGCTCTTTGCACGTGTCACTTCAGCTTGGCACAGTATACCTTAGAGCACTGCACGGGCCGGATTTTACGGCCCGGGCCCGGCCCGGGCCCGCTTTATGAAGCCCGAGCCCAGCCCGGACCCGTGGTTCCAAGCGCGGGCCCGGCCCGGGCCCGGGCGTACATGACCGAACCCAGCCCGAGCCCGGCCCCGGCCCGTGGTTCCAAGCCCGGGCCCGGGCGTACTTGACCGTACCCAGCCCGAGCCTGGCCCGAGCCCGCCGTTCCAAGCCCGGGCCCGGGCGTACTTGACCGCACCCAGCCCGAGCCCTGCCCCGGCCCGTGGTTCCAAGCCCGTGCCCGGGCGTACTTGACCGTACCCAGCCCGAGCCCGGCCCGGGCCCGTCGTTCCAAGCCCCGGCCCGGGCCCGGGCGTTCATTACTAAACTAATCCAGGGCGCGCTTGTTCATGACCAGACCCGACCCGGGCCCGCTAGAGGATATTAGTTGTTGATGATGATTATTAATGATGCCGTGCGCTTTGTAGCGGGCGATCGGACGGAAAATCCGTTGTGTAAATGCATCGAAATGTTGCTTTGCCTGCGGTGGTAGCTCAGCGGTTAATCTGTTTCGCTGTTAAGTCCTAAGACGCGGGTGCGATTCCCGCGGTCACGGCGGCCGCAATTTGATGCGGACGAAATGCAAGAACACCCGTGTATATACTTATCTTTAGGTGCACGTTAGAGAACTCAAGGTAGTCGAAATTAATCCGGTGCCACTACGGCGTGCCTCGTAATCATATCGTGATTTTGGCACGTAATACCAAGGAATATAAATGAAATGTACCGTATGTGTCAACCTAGAATAAAAGACCGAAATCTTTATTCCTCCCATGGGAACAACCGTGATCTGGCCCATTGTTAGTGCTGTTTATATATACATGATCTGGCGTGTTTATAAGGAAACTCACTACGATGTACTTGTTACTTTGACAAAGTCTGGTCCAGCAGACGAAACGTTAGTGAAAATATACAGTGCCAATCTATATCTATAATGGTGAAAAAAAATAGCACTTTAACTGTTTTTCTATTTTTATTGCTAAGCTTTACTAAGAGCCAGCTCTTTGCACGTGTCACTTCAGCTTGACACAGTATACCGTAGACCATGCAATGCGTAAAGTTCGCGTGTGCTCGAAGGCCCGACTTACCGAGTCCGGCCCGGCCCGCAGCCTCCAGCCCGGGCCCGGGCCCGGCCCGGGCCCGCACTTTCACGCCCGAGCCCAGCCCGGGCCCGCCGAAAAACGCTTCGGAGGGCCCGGGCCGGCCCACGGGCCGGGCCGGGCCCGCGCCCGTGCAGTGCTCCACTATACCTTAGACCATGCAATGCATAACGTTCGCGTGTGCTCGAAGGCCCGACTTACGCCTTTTAATGAGCGGGTCCGAGTCCGGCCCGGCCCGCAGCCTCAAGCCCGGGCCCGGCCCGGGCCCGCACATTTAAGCCCGAGCCCAGCCCGAGCCCGCCGGAAAACGCTTCGGACGGCCCGGCCCGGCCCGCGGGCCGGGCCCGGGCTTTCGGGCCGGCCCGGGCCCGTGCAGTGCTCTATAATGTGCATACATCCCTTGGCAGCCGTGAAGATTGTCGACGACCTTCTCCGTGTGTCTCTACTCTTGAACCCTAAGACAAGTGCTCATCCCCATATAGATGGGGATGAGCCCTGCTGAAGCGCTGACTCGTGGTTGCAAGCTTCTTGTCCATGGCTACGATAGTGCTCCCACCCTCTGAGGCGTCAGTATTAGTACTATCTTGGCAGCACCCCACGATTGTAGCATTTGACCGGCGATGGTGGCGGCTGTGCGACGACGCACCTGTTACTTGCGGCAGCACTAACGATAACTGCTGCGTCTGCTTATCGCTGTCAATAGGCAGTCTTAAAATAGCGTACGCAAAACTTTGCATTAGCGCTTGTCGTTGTACGCGTTTATTTCGACGTTTCAGCCAGAGTCTGGCCTTCATCAGGAATGAGGGTACAGTTTGTTGGTGCTCAGCTTTATACAGTCTTAAAGGAGAGAGGATACGCGAAAAAAAAAAGAAAAAAAGAACATGAGGTAGACCCCCCCCCCCTTTTTCGGCCGCCCCCTGTCCGCGGCCTGCATATCCTTCCCTCCATTAACGTATTGTTCCCGACCAGACGGCGCCGCGTGGATGAACAGCGAAGATGAACTTCTCAACTTTATCGACACTTACAACGCTGTACATCCAAACATACGCTTCACACACACCTACTCGCAAGCAACCGTAAATTTTCTTGACGTTACCGTAACGATAGAAGAAGACAAACTTTCTACAACCCTATATCGCAAACCAACGGATCGACAACAATACCTCCATTACCAAAGCGATCACCCGCGCCACTGTAAAAACGGTATTCCATACAGCCAGGCTCACCGGTTTAAGCGAATCTGCTCAAAAGACGCTGACTTTGACACGAGCTCACAGAGGCTAAAACTTATTCTCGATAAACAAAAATACCCCCCACATGTAATTGATGACGCCGTTCAAAAAGCTAGAAAACTGAAGCGTGATGACTTACTTATGAAGCAGCCACCGCAACAAGACCCGCAACGGACAAACCTCTGCTTAACTTACAGCACGAACTTCCCCAATGTAAACAAAATCCTTAAACGACAATAAACATTCTGGAACAAAGTGAACGTCTGAAATGCGCATTTCCATCCGCCCCTGGCGTCGTCTACCGACGACCACGCAACCTCAAAGACACACTTGTGCACTCTCAGATCATTACTTCACCCCCTAATAATTCATGCCGACCTTGTTTAAAGTCACGATGCCTTGTATGTAAAGCGATGCGAGAAACAGACAAGGCAACCAGCACACACTCCAAGTTTTCGATTAACATACGAGGAAACCTAACATGCGATTCCTCTAATGCGGTATACCTACTCGAATGCAACGTATGCAGTATGCAGTACATCGGACAAACAGAAACACCATTTAGGATTCGTTTCAATAATCACAGAGCCCATGCGAAATCAGCCCCAATAAGTCTACCTCTATCAAAACATCTCAACCTTCCCGACCATGCATTCGACAAACTATCAGTAACACTCTTAGAAACGGGATTTAAATCAAACCAAGAACGTGAACAACGAGAGTCATACCTCATCCACCGATTTAACACCCTCGAAAGAGGAATAAATGAGAATCCGGGTACACTTGTAGCAATTAAAGCATTAGAAAACAATAACGGCAATAATGACAATAATAACTGAAGAGTTCACGGCACTGCAGCTGCGACGATCACTGGACAACCTAAAATACTTCCAAGTGTAACTACTCTTTCTAAGCACAGCTGTCGTCTGTTTCTATCTCACTAGCCAATCAATTGTGCCAAGCATGACATGTCCCACAGCACCCTTGTGCACAATCAGGAGCCCCCGACTGCGGAATCCAGGAGCGGGCCAAAATTGACATTGCGCCCGCTTGCTAGCCTTTGCGGCAATACACGGTGCCCCCCTTTCGGGGACGAGACGTCCGCGTGGCACTGAGTAGTTAAAGGCTTAACTTCTTTAAAAAATCACAGCATATCCACGGAGTGAATGATGATGAGTGGGCGAAGCTGCGGAGGTTCATCGGTAAACCGTGAATCTTCCGTGAATTCTGCCCAGTACATCATCACCGACGTGAGATCGGGCGCGTTTATACTAAAGGTTCGATGAGTTATGACGACTTGCAGCTCACTTTAATTTTACATGTACGCTGTGAATTTTCATTGTTTAGAAAACCATTGCTTTGGAAAACATCTGGCGTCTTTCGTTAAGCAGCTGGCGTCTTTTCGTTTTGCTTTAGAAACATCTGGCGTTCTTCCGTTCTGCTTTTACAAAACATCTGGCGTCTTTCGTTGGTTTATTTCATCAATCAACGGCGTTTTGAACAAAATTTTTATTGTTTAATCACGCACAGGAGAAATCTCACCAGGCACTACCTTGGAAGTAAAGAATGGCTGCTAATGGGAATGAGAGACAGAAGAAGTCGGCTTTTAGCTACCGCTGCGAATTTTTTATTGTTCAACAACGCACAGGAAAAATCTCCCACCGACACCACCTTGGAGGTCAAAGCGTAAGACTGGTTACGCACTACGACTACGACTACGAGGGACGAACGGGTGCCGCCTTAAGGAGCTTCGCCCCTAAAAAGCTCCTCTTTTCCCCACACCGCAGCGCCGGAGCCACGCCGCGGCGCCGTCTGGTCGGGAACAATACGTTAATGGAGGGAAGGATATGCAGGCCGCGGACAGGGGGCGGCCGAAAAAGGGGGGGCGGGGGGTCTACCTCATGTTCTTTTTTTTTTTTTTGCGTATCCTCTCTCCTTTAAGATTGTATAAAGCTGAGCACCAACAAACTGTACCCTCATTCCTGATGAAGGCCAGACTCTGGCTGAAACGTCGAAATAAACAACGTTGTGACTTCTCACGGAGGATCTACTTGACTACTTGCAACGCTACGGCCACTCCACCACCATGCCTGCCTATATATATATATATATATATATATATATATATATATATATATATATATATATATATATATATATATATATATTGTGAGGACAGAGACATAGACAACACCCGATCCTGGGCTAGCTGTTCTCATCTCAACCTCTTCTTCCTCTCTCTCGATTAGCTCCCCGCGCGCCCGGACCCTAGTATCGTTCTTTTTCATCACACTCGGCCATGACTGCGATCGCGCGGAGCTGTTGACAGTGCCTCTGGTGGACGGTGTTGGCTGCATCGCGGTGGACGGTCCCAACCATGCTGGAACTCGGTTTGGGGATCGGTCAGAAGTGTCTCGGGTGGGCGACACTGGGTGTGATGCAGTGGTCGTCGCACGCCTAGCAGACGATTACACCGTCTCAGTTTGGTTGCGTGGTGTTTATCCATGCTTGCATGCCAAGCCGAAAAATACTTGCGCAACACAGAATGCGTGTAACCTCGGAGAGACTGCGGGATGTGATTATCGTGATGCAACGCAGCTCTCTCTTCCTTGCTATCATCGTCCTTCTTTGTTCTGCGGTCACCACAATGAAAGATGTTCTTTGGTGGCTCCGTAGCACATCTGTACGTGTTAACACAATCACTACTGGATCCCACGCCGCAGTCGCTGCAGTTGTTCGCCGGAACCTCGATGCTTTGGCCGAGTTGGTCACTGTCCGAACGATCAGTGGTCGGTTCTATGGCGACGAGAATACCTTCGTGGTCTTCAATGCGGCGTTCAGGCGGTACTCCGGGAGTCAGAATGGCATGCTTGTCATCTTCAGGAAGCTCGCACACCATGCAGCCGGAATGACCGATGCCGGCTCCGTCTGCCGAAACGCTCCCACACTCGGCCAATGACTGCCGTGAAGTCTGCAGATGTGGCACCAACTGGTCAGAGAGGATGTTCGTACTATCTGCGTGCAGGTCAGGTTGTGGTGTTGGAACGTCCACCTTGCAGCCTGTTTCTGTGCCTCCCGCTTGGCGGAACGTCAAGCAGTCGCTGGAGGTATTGCAGCGCACAGCTGCACAGTCGGGAAGGTTCTCGGCTGAAGCGTGGTCGGAGTGACGCCGTTCCCGAGGTCCGTGTTCGGTAGTGGTCTCTGGCTGTGATGAACGCGCGTCGGATACCGACGCGGACTCTGATTGCTCAATTGGTGAACTGCAGCCCACAGATGAAGCATCGCGGTGAAATCTCTCCTGAGCGCCGTCGGTGGTGGCGGTCGGGATGGACTGGGTGGTGGCAGAGAGGTGGTAGGGATTCCTGCCAAAAGCAGCAATGAGCTTGAAGCTCCACTCCGCCAAGGACTGCTGCTGCGCGCCTTCGTACCTATGCCACGCCGCGGCACCATTTCGAAGGCGGTCTATGGCTACACACCACTTCTGCTCTTCCGTCCACGCCATGCGAGCTCCGAGAGCGTTCACGGTCGCTACCCAGTTGTCGGCGTCGTCCTGAGAGCCGTTGAACTCCTGTAGTTCGCAGGCAGCCGGCGGTGGTGGGACGGCAGGCGAAAAACCGGACAGTGCGGACGCTAAGCAGCCCAGTTGGTTAGAGAGTTGCGTGAGAGTACACCGGAACTCGCTGCGCTGCTTGGGTGAGCTGGCCTCAAGGTCGTGCGAGGCGGCTATACCCAACATAGCGTTGATGGCGCACAATTCCGGCACGATCGCAGGAAACAGCGCAGAGCTCGACGCCGTCAATGCGTGGGCCGTGACGCGGAGTCGCGCGATCGTACGGGAAAGCTCGGCGGCGCTTTCAGGAGATCCGCACGCGGAGCCAATGGTGACGCCCGAGGAGGAAGGGGTCCCTGTGCTCACTGCGGCGGGATCCTTGCCAGCGGGCGCTTGGTCTGCGCCCCTCAGCAACTCAGGTGCCGAGGAAGTCCTGAGCGAGAGGTTGTCGCCACGGGAAGCGTGAACAGCGTTCCCGGGCAACAGGAGGCCGTACGCTGTCGTGACGGCGCCGGGGTAAACCTGCCTTTTGGCCACCGAGGAGGCCTGGATATATATATATATATATATATATATATATATATATATATATATATATATATATATATATATCAGAACTACCACACAATAATGCCAAGGAAAGTATAGGAGATGTTATTTGTAGTAATGAGGACATAAATGTGAAGAAAGTAAAGAGGACGAAAAGACAACTTGCCGCCGGCAGGGACCGAAACTGCGACCTTCGAATAACGCCTCCGATGCTCTACCACTGAGCTACGGCGGCGCTCATCCTCCCGTCCACTTTATGGGGTATATATGTGCATCTAAACTTAGCAGTATTAGTCAGCGCCGACCGCAGCCGTGGCGGCGAGTGTAGAACACTTTTTTCTGCCTGTTGGCGAGCTAGCAGCTGACCAATAACCCCTCGCATACTGAAGGCATCAAGTCTGCCAGAACAGTCCCTGCCGGCGGCAAGTTTAGTTATCTTTTCGTCCCCTTTACTTTCTTCACATTTGTATCCTAATTACTACAAATAACATCTCCTATACTTTCCCTGGCATTAGTGTTTGTTAATTCTCATTAATATTGTGTCTAACAAAGAAAAACGAGCCCTTAAAGGGGCCCTGCAACACCTTTCTTAGTTATATTGGAATAGTCTCATTATTGACGTATGACTCTTCACGAGTCATATGCCGCAAAAATTTTTCGAATCCGTCAGGTCTAAGTGGTGTTACCAAATTATAGAGATCACGTTCCGCAGCTTTCTCCCTCAACTCAACGCCGCGAGCGCGCGGAGAGCTAGGCAGCGAGTCGAGGGAGGGAGCGCAGACGAGCGAGGCTCCGCCCAAGAGCGCCGGCGGAAATTTTTTCTTCATTTTTTTCTCTCTGACGTCTGGGCGCAACCACGTGGTCTGTTCCGCCACTTCCGGTCGGCTTGCGTCGTTCTCGTCGAGCGGAGTCGATCGCACTGTGTATCGCGCGTGCTTGAAAACTGCGCGTCGGTTTGGTAATGTTGGGTGTGCACCTCGAACGCCGTAGTGTTTTCATCGCTTTGCCTGCGAACTGCCTGCGTATTGCCTGCGAATGCAGGCGATACGCAACAGAAAGACTTTCTCTGAAGGCGGCTTTGCACCTTCAACAGGACTCGTGCTTAGAACTGCAGCACATTCTGGGCCCATGGCAAAACAGCACCTGTGCGTTACGCGCAACGAAAGCGCTGCTGACTTTCTTGCGGGCCACAAGCCTGACCGAAACTTTGTAAACAGTGTAGTCTATGTATGTATGTGTGGTTATCAGTGTATATATCATAATCATCACCCTGGAGCACCTGGAGTAGCATGTCAGGCGAATAGCCAGGCAAACATCTCCAGCTTTTCATTAAAACATTTCTCTCTCTCTCTCGCTTTGCCAACCATGGAAGCAAACCTGCGCGCTCGTTTGGAACGAATGACAGCTGAGATCGGTTTCGGCCCATACTCCGATACACCGCTTCGTAAGACGGCACTGGCAGACGACCCCGAAGCGCCGCCATTACCGGACGCCAGCATTGTTATCGGAGACATGCTGCACGGCTGCCTCGGTCGGTCGTGAGAACGTGCCGACGATGCAGTTCCCAGCTGACGAGGCAACACTCGAACGGCTGCCACTCTCAACGGCAACCGGCGATGGTCAAAAGCACAGAAATATTCACGTTTTCGGCACTGCGCATGGCGAAGAAAACGGAACCACGCAACTACGAGCAGACGAGCTGTCGGTGAGACCGGAAGTGCTAATATTAATGTTTTTTCGGTGTTTTTAACGCGATAACAGAATATAAACATACATATTATCTACTTATTGAACTCAAAATTAACAACGAAAGTAATAATGAGGGTGTTATCGTGATTATAACATCAGCCAATGGTGGAACTGCCGACAATCGCGTCATATTTTGTTGACTAATACATCATTTGTCGAGAGAAGAGGGAGCGATTTTCAGCTGACTTTGAGAATTTGTTGTAAATTCCAGGCCGTGCGCATCGCTATAATATTTAGCTCGCGTGTTCTCGGGAGCCTCGACTACTGATCGACAGCGCTTTTTGAGCATGCTCGAAAAGTGTTGCAGGGCCCCTTTAAATGTCTTCTTTCCTTTACATATATATATATATATATATATATATATATATATATATATATATATATATATATATATATATATATATATATATGAGGAACAAGAGAGAGTACGACGCACGTTGGTTTTTGCGGTATGTTTACTGACGTTTCGGCTGGTGGACCAGCCTTTGTCAAAGTAACAAGTACTTTGACACTTGTTAACAAGTACTTTGGTACTTGTTATTTTGACAAAGGCTGGTCCACCAGCCGAAACGTCAGTAAACATACCGCAAAAACCAACGTGCGTCGTACTCTCTCTTGTTCCTTATTCTACCGGGGCCAACGTGACTTCCTTGCTGCAACCATATATATATATATATATATATATATATATATATATATATATATATATATATATATATATATATATATATATATATATAAACATTCATTTCCGAGAATAAAAAGCAAGAGCATTCGTTTGAATACTTTATTTGGCCTTATACGAGTATCGCAGATGCACATTTGAAGATCATGGGCCCTGAGAAATTGAGGTGTAGACATGCGCATCATTTTGACTATGTGATGGACTACTAACCGAAACCATTATACTTACCTCGTGCAGGACGGGATGACACTTCTGGTGAAGTATTAGAAAGAGATGGTACTAATTGTGCCGAATCTCGCCACTGTATATAGGGAACCCAAGCTCAAGTTTGGGCGCGACGCTCAGGCGGCTGAGCTATGCGTTACTGGGGGCAGACGCTGCCCGCGCATGCGGTTTGTCGCCGGATTTGCCAGCGGCGGCGGCAAGGACACGTGCGCGCATGCGCTCCTCATTCGGCCCGAGCACTGCTAGTGACGCACCACAGATGCAATCCGAGAGCTCTGCGCGTGCGCGGCAGTGTTGCGGCCGTAGATGACCCCAGTTTTGCGATAAGAGCAGTGGCGCCGCTCGACGTTGCTTTAGAAGCCTATGGTGGGGGTGGTGGTACTGGAGGCCCTGACTCCTCCCTAATTTAATGTATACCCCCATGAGAAGGATTCAGGTCCCGGACTGTGGAAAAGACCAAGGATTCCAGCCAACGCTGCTACACAATTGCAAAATGAAGACCACTCCCGAGTAAGAATGCTTATGGCAATTTTACGGCAGTACGTTCAAATCCGCCCACGTCACGCCACCTTCAGGCCCAGAAGGCCTTACCTTGGTCCGCAGAGCGAGGCTAGCGGCTTCGACCAATGGGGTCCCGGACTATAGGGCCACCGCGCACCTAGCATGTAGAGACCCACTGTGGGGCTCACACCTCTTTCCACCACCACCACCCAACGCTAAATTGTAGGGTTATACGGTCCAAAACCAAGAAACACACACCAGCCACGAAAGAGGATATCTGCGATAATCCGGCTTTCTAGGTTTCCTGTCCCGCCCTCTGCCACTCCCCGCTGGAAACACTTTGGTAGGGTAGCAGAGCTCCGTACGATTTGCGCGTCTGCGCCGATTTATAATGTCCGCCGTTTATGCATCTCATCGACCTTCGTGATTTATTTATGGCTTGTCCACGGTATCACGTCATTCCTAAAAGCTACGTAACATTTCCCAACAACTGGGCGAGAAGCGCCGAGAGCGGTTTCGGGCTGGCAGAGAAGCCTGATAACGGGGTTATCACAACTCGCCAATTTACGTCTGCCCAGGCGGCTACCGTCGCCGATTTGTGCACATGCAAAGCGCTTTGCAAATCCCGCCATGTTGTCACATTCCGCCATTGGTCAACACTAAATGACCCAGAGGGCTGGTACGGCATCTCTGATTGGCTTAAAATGTCGCCATTACGAAATTTGACAATATGGCGGAATTTGACAGTGTCCAAAATAGCACCCTTTGTCAGACAGTTCGCGTCTTCGCTGCAAGAAAACTGGAGGGTTCTCAAGCTTCGCCTTTACGAGTGGAACGCAATAGCGTTATCACCAATGGCGACAACGGCGGATTTTCTGGGACAGGGGCCCCGCACCACCTGGCCATGACGTGCTGCAAATGCAGTTTCCAGTACTCGTGGTGTGTGCCAGCAGCCGCTACATCTGTAGAGAAAAGGATGTGCTGCCGTCCTCATGGTGAAGCCCCCTCGTCGACCTGTTCTTTATTCGAACGCACTAACCCGATCCCCGTGATGATGATTGCGTCACTGCTCGCCTTCTAGTTTTCAACATCAGCGCGGGCGTCAAAGTCGGAAAGCGCTGGCTCGCGCTCACTCACTAGATGAGTGCTGATCCGCCTTTTAAATTTCTATTGGCAACGACTTGATGAGGGCTAGTTGGTTCATAAACATAGCAGATGATGTCGCAGCATGACCAGAACAAGGACAACAAAGGAACGAAGACCAGCGCTTGAACCGTGGTCTTCGTTCCATTGTTGTCCTTGTTCTAATCGCACTGTTATATCATCCGCTCTAATATACATCTTCCTATGCCTCTGTCGTTTTGGTAGATGCCGGGACAACAGGCAATTTGCTACAACGATAGCCTGAGAGATGAAAAAAAGGTTTCGCGACTTTTCCGCCAGGGGAAGGGCACATGCACCGTGGCACTTGCGTGGGCAGTGGCACTGTGAAAAAAGGCAGATTACGAGCCGTCATGGCTGTTTGGGTCATGTGCTCGTATCAAATCCGGGCTCGATTCCAATCCCAAACCCCAATTTCCTTTAGAGCACAATTATTCAGTTTGCAGGCGCTCCGCCGTTAAACTTGGGTGTCAACACGAGCATGTTTCGACCTGTTTCAACTTGCTGCACTCATAGGGATTTTTCGCTCAGGGCCTACTGCTGCCAGCACCGGTAATGGATTTTCTGCGACACAAGCTCTTTAATGCTATCGCATTAAAACGTTACAGCGTTGCTTTACCTCTCCAGGTATTGATTCACCAGACCAGTGTATTTGACTAAATGTATAGTCCCAGCTTGTCGTCTGCTTGAAGTGCAGTATATTAAACGGCACAGTAGCGCCTTCGCAATACGCACTTATTTGCTAAAATGTGTTGAGTTGTTTCTCCCTGATATAAGTCGTGCCTAAGTGCCCTCAAAAATTTGCAGTACAGGTTGTACTATCGAATTCTTAAAACTACTGACCACACTCAAATGTTCATCAACGGCACAATCCAGGAGTCATGTCTAATTAGGTACGTCAAGTGCATGCGCCGTCGCAGTGAAAAAGGTGGACTGCTACCATCCACGGTTATTTACCATGCACTTTAGCCTATGAACATCGTAGATATTGAATTTCACCCCACAGAGGTATGGTCGACGAAGACAGAAATCGACCCCTTGACCATGTGCTTCGCTGTAATACCACAGCCCCTAAGGTTGCTTAGGAAGTCCAGTAAGGGAGGAGGCGCGGTTGTCGCCTTGGCTAACTCCATCCTGAAATTTCTCCCGGGAGTTGTGCGTTAACGTGCTTTGGGCAAAGTGTGGCCCAGGAATGACCCTGCAGCCCCAACGCTAGACTCTTCCAGGCCACACACTGCAACCAAAGGCAGCATGCATCCACTCCCGTCCACACCGCACACGCACACACATACACGCGCAACAGGAGGGCTGTCCGATATAGAAACGGCTTTTATTCGTTTCCTGTTTGCCGCAACACACATCATACACAACATGCATCACACACGCACTCCACCCACAGCAATGACCAACTAAAGGCAATACACATCTTTGTTTTTTCTTTTGTGCACACTCACTATACACCAAGACCATCGAGAGCAAGAAAAAGGGAAAGAAAAAAAAATGCACACTCGCACACACACACCCCTACTACAAAGAGAAACAGGCTGCTCACTGCTGCTCTTGTTGTTCTACATGCTTACTGGCAAGTATGCACACTGTGAAGGCAGGAGTTCCTCTTAGCAAGTACAGAGTCCCTCAAGCTTGGGTGTCCGAGCACTGGTCAGAAGGTGGCAGCAGCCACTCGATGGAGAAATAATGGGGCATTATAGTGAAGGTGCATCAGTCCTCGTGAAAGGACAAAGGCGCCATCAGAAACAGCATGCACCTTTCGTTAGGTTTAGTCAGAGCACTAACGCGCAATAGCAGCAAGTCCAGCAGAATATGCCGTGCTTCCGTTATCATTAACGTCCAATAAAGAAAGCCTAGTTATTCCAACAGCACTACCTGTCGTACGTCGACACATTACAAGAATTCGAGTGCAGCCACGGATGTGTACTGTCTTGGTGCAACAAATGAAATCGGAATACCGACCAGTGATGAAAAACAAATGAGGCCGCTATTCTGACCAATGTGGCTGGCAATTTCCCAGGTTCGCTTCACACAGCAAGGCCAGCCAGATTTGCACTTTCAAGTAATACAAAATGTCACACTGTCCAGAGAGTCTGGTTTAGGACTAGGTACGTTGGGCACTCGCGCTCTCGTTCCGCAAAAAGCATGTGCACTGAACAAACAAAGCATTTACAGTTATTCTTGCCTCGACTGTGACCACCACAAAACACCATCACATTAGCCACGAGGCACTGTAAAAGGTAAAAAAAAAAAAAGTTCCGAAGGTGGTCAGCAAGTTTTTCTTCTTCAACACTCATTCATTTCACTGTGCTTCTCTCGCATTCAATCAACATTTCTTGAGCATACCTACACACCAATCTCTCACTTCGCATGTCCAAATTTACATCAGCTAAATGGGAAACCTCTGGAAATTGCCAGCCTGTCACACCAGCCCACACAATGTGAAACTTGCCACAAGTCATTTTGTGCTAAAAGCGCCACAGCTCATTCGAAAAAAGTGTTAATCAAACCACACGCACACACCCATTTTTAAAAGGAAGTTACAAAACAGAACCCCAAGAAGGAAGTCTACTATAACAATATAAACAATGTCGCCACAATAAAGTTCTTTTTTTCATCAACTGCACACAGTCTGCACACCCGTCAATCCACTCTGAAAGATGCAATTGTTGTTTTTGTGAAGTGTGCTGGTTTTTTCCAAACAATGGGTATCAACAGGCACACCGCAGAGCATTAAAAAAAATGGAAGAAAAAAAAAATTAGGGGAGTAGAACGATGACAAATAGAAAAAGTTACAGTCGTCAAGTTATGTACACATCCACAAATGGGTGCACCACTCATTTTAAAAGGTAATGGTAAGAAACAGACAATAGCAGAAGAGGGCAACCACATCAAACACCAAACTCCACTAAAAACAGCTAACTGACAATGACGACCCAATTGAGGCATGTTTGGACTCTCACATTAAAGCGGCCAGGTGTTGGAAGCGGGGGGACTACTAGTTCAGCTGTGCCAGCTACGACGAGCGCGCCTCGGCTACCAAGGCCTCGGCTGTTGCAAGGTTCCACAGATAACGGCGTAAGTTCCTTAGGTTACGATTCCGTATAATTCTGTAGATCAAGATTCTGTATGCTTCCGTAGCTAACAGTGCAAGTAATTTTATTTAGCATGCATCAGGCCAGTGCCAAAAGGACTTAAGGTTTTTTAAAGCTTCAACAAGGTTCCGTGAACACGAGATCGGGCCGAGACCGACAATCGGGCCAACGTCGGTGCCTACGAGTCCCTGCCATGTGGTACAGTCTCTCGCATCGTTTGCAAACAATTAGGCGCTTTCTCTTTTTGACACCTTTGTAGAAAGCAGCTGGCATAGGCAAAACCAGTAGCCACACCTTTTCGTCTTCCATTCACCAAGACAATGGCTGATGGTGGTGTTGGTGACAGAAGCAGCAGCAGCAGCAGCGGTTTTCTCTTGTGCGCGAGCTAGGCTAGCTTCTGCTACCTTAACAAGACAGCATGGACCGCACAGTTGTACCCACTATGTACAAATGTCACATGCAGCAATGTCGAGAATAGAGAGCGTCACGGCCCTACCCACAACCGAAGGCCCGATCGGAAGAATTCTGGGGCTCGTCAACAGCATTTGACATGCATCCAGTTTGAGTGACCACAACACACGACAATCTCTTGAGAATGGCAAGAGCCACTGTGCGTGGTGGGATGAGATGTCATCCAGTGCCAAATAGCATTATCGCCGTTATGAATAAATTATGTTACACACATTTTTTTTTTTTCTCGGACTGCGCGACATGAATGATGCACAACTTTCAGGTAAGACGTCATTTGGCAGGGGCAGACTTCTGAAAAGGTGCCCTTTGCACTTCGACCTCAAGGCTCGGAGACAGAAAAACCAAACGAGACGCGAAGGCCCGAGCCACGAAATTCCTTTGGCCTGAAGATGTGCCAATTTACACGGAGAACTGTGAAATGGAATACTGCAATTGAAACAGTAACTATGTAATCCAAGAAATTTCACTTCTGCCAAGCGAGCCTCTAGCCCTACGAAGCAGAACGACTAATGGCGTTTATGCGGCTAACTTTGGCCTCACTTGTGGACACAGTGTCTACAGCATAACTGTGGAGAGAGTCTAGGTTAACGGTTTTGTTGCACTGCGCTTCAAGAGCACAGCACTCCTGGCACTGAAGTTTCATTTTTTCTATTCTTTTTCGAACGTGAAGGAATCTACTGGATGCAACTAATGTAAGCTTCCTCAACAAAGGAAAGGAAAATGTTGAGTGGTAATACAATTTCCGTACGCCGAAAAAAGGTGAAAGTGTACTCGCAAATATCCAGGCAGCAGAATAGCCACAAACATGTACAGGTACTTTGTATCAGAGGAGACTGTGCAATAGTAATGAAGACAGCGTAAAAGCAGGCAGCGTGCATTCGCGGCACATTTCCCTCAAAAGTGAAGCGCTTCCTTTCCTCAAACATCAGCTTGCCGTAAAGCTTCCAAAATGCTTCTTTCATTCCCCCACCCCATCTCCTCAAAAAGAAACACCTGCAAGGCTCGAGCATTATCTATAGCAAGTGCAGCCCCGCTGCGGAGATGCAACAAATGGACGAGAGGGTTGACCGCCTCGCTCAGAGCGGCGCCTCGTCACAGACGGTGCCGACATGGCTAGGAGGAAAGAACACTGGCGAGAAAAAGGAAATTGCTTACGATGACCAAACTATCAACGTCGGACAGCTGCCATGTGCACACCGCTACAAGTAGCTCCCCTGCAAAGTGAAAGGCGTTTCCCCGCAGCAGTGACCAGCCAATCAGGAGGCTTCGACACAAACAAAAGTGCTGGGTAATGACCACGTTTCCACATGCAACGGAGATGTGCAAATGGATTTACAATGAAGTGTGGTTGCCTTTCACCAGTACCGAAAGCATCCAACCAGATACAAACTCGCATTACTTTCTCCTCTTTTCCAGTGGCAATCGTCAAAACACTCACCTTACAGTGTAGTGGCAACCAGGTGTTCTTTTTTCCCTAGTCAAGTGTGCAACAAGAATAAACAAACGATGGAATAAGCAGCACTACATGTTGCACCATAGGCACGAGCCAGCAGTGAAAGAAGTGCAGTTGCACGCTTGCGTGTGAAGGCCACAAAGGCAGTGGCGTCCAGAATGATCAAACAGAAGCTTTGGTTGGCCAAACAAGCGAAGGCTCAACATGAGCAGCGGGCCAGAGAGAACACCAAGCTGCCGCCATTCCAGGCACCAATAATCCCTAACCAATGATGCAGCGAACTTCTGCTGCGTAATGTTAATTGAAAGTACCATCGGCCACAAAAATTATCGAGGCATTCCTGTCACCGAAAGGAAGACGAGAGAGTGACCAGCTCAGCGAGATGGGCAAGCCAATAGCAATGAAAGCGAATTTCTCACAAACCTATCTAAGCAAAAGCCAGCTAGCTCTACGTAGCACACAGCAAGTTGTCTCACGAGTATAAACTCTCGTCTTGGATCGACAGGCATACAGAGCGAGAGAAAGCCCAGGAAAGATGAGCCACTGCGACAGGAAGGCTAGCTCGCCATGCGACATACCAAGATTGCAGATGCAATGCAACCAGACGGGTGCACGCCATCAAAAGAGCCACATATGCCCCAACGACAGCACCCCGTCATTGCTTCTTCGCACTCGAGGAAGCACTCGTACTCGACAAGCGCTCCGCAAATGCACTCGCGCAGTTCTGCAAAGCTAGACGTTCTCTGCGTGCCAATGTGTGATCATACTAACCGAGGCTTTCACAATCGCTAGGGGCCTCGCCGTGGCAGCTGCACTGTTCCAGGCGAGCATTTCTATGGGCTCGCAAAATGCAATGCAGCAATGGTTTCCTGCGCGCCAGTCACTGTAGTAAACGGGAGGCACGAATGCTCATGGTGCCTGTGGCTAAGTACTCGGAGAAAATTTCTGGTTGCCCAGACAAGCATGCGCACAAACGCACCGTAAAAAAAAAAGCTTTCTGCATTGGCCCTTCACTCAACGTTACTATCCTCGTACAACACTTGTCCAAAAGAAAGAAGCTGCAATATTTAAAGGAACAGCTAATCAATGCCGAGCCTCAGATACCATGAGCAGTCGATGGCCCTCGCATCTCAAGAATCCCACCTCACGCATGCACCTATGCACAGAACAACTCGCTCTAGAAATGATACAGGTTTATGTACAGCAGAAGAGAAAGAGACAGAGCAGTGGCAAGAGAGAGACTCCTCCAGACACGCACCATGCACGCCTTAAATACACGTGACATTCGCACGGGCTTTTGTCCTCGCAGGCCCACACACTTGTAATGCATCTGCCCAGAAGGAGGAGGGAGGCCGGCAGAGGCCCACGCGAACCACCAGACACACCCACACGCACAGGCCAGACATACCACACGACACCCGGACGGAGCTGCTGGCGGCCGCGCCACCTCCCTCCTCCCAACCCGCACCTCCAACACCAACACTCACTGCAGCCGACTCCCCCCGCCAGTACAAGCCAGTGTGCGATAAGGACTCTCCCAGTTACAATCTCCCCAGGGCGGCCGCACCAGTGCACTCGAGCGGCCACGGGAAAACAGCGGACAAATGCATTTCACTTTGATCGTACCAATCGTGCCGACACACTCACGTGGCACCCAGAAGCATAAGTGGCAATGGTGGTTTCCTCTACTAGTCACCACGTACCATGCCTCGGACCAATCGCGAGACCAATAAAAACTGAGAAGGGACGGCCCCCAGAGTGCACCAGTGCCACCAGAGAGCGGGCAGACCAAACGGTCCCCCAGCGAGCGCACTTGCTCAGGGGGAGACGGACATGCCGAAGCCCTGCTTGCCCTCGCGCTGGGGCCAGGGTCCACCTTGGCCCGCCCCGGCATCGGCAGAGCCGCCCGCCTGCCCGGCTCCTCCTTGTCCCATCCAGCCCAAGAAGGAGCCCGACCCGCCGGCACCCGAGTTAGGCGGTGGGGGTCCTCCGGGACCCTGGTCCCCCGCGCCCCCCTGGAACGACCCCCCGAAGAGCCCAAAGCCCGCCGCCTGCCCAAGAGCAGCCACAACGGCAGAACTGAGGGGCAGCGTTGCGGCGCCCAAGTTCAGCGCACCCATGCCCAACGTGGGAGGAGTAGTGTTCACACCCTGTGGGGGTGTGGCTTGTGCCTGTGCAGCACCCAGGGGCCCCATGCCCAAGCTGCCGCCTAAGAGGTTCGGCAAGTCCGCGCCACGATGTGCTCCCCCAGCTGCCTGATGGCCCCAACCACCGTGGGGCGCCAGGTGGTGCGCGCCCGGGAAGGGCCCCGGTGTCGCGTATGCCGTGCCCTGACCGGCGGGCCGGCCCACGTCGAGAGGCCCGCCCCTGTGGGCGGGGCCGGTCCCCGGGCCCCTCCCCCCGGCACCCCCGCCTGCCCCTCCGCCGCCGCCTGCGAGTGGCCCCAGAGCGTGGTGGTGCGACGAAGGTGCCGCCTCGCTCTTCGGCACCGCGTTGCTGACGTGAATGCTGGTGCCGCGAATGATGTGGTCCTCGCCGCACAGTGATTGTGCCACGTCTGGGTCGACGAAGGTGACAAAAGCAAACGCGCGGAATGGCTTGGGGATAAACACATCCGTCACCTCGCCGTATTTGGAGAAGTAGTCACGTAGGTCGTCAGAGCTCAGGTCCTCAGTGCAGCGGCCCACGAACACCTTGCGGCTGAGCTCCGATGCTTGGCCGTCCTGCGTTCCAGAAAGGGGTAATGTCCCACTTAATATCACAGTAATCCTTACAAAACAATACCACACACAATCTCGGCTGTCACACACCTTTGCATTGGAGTAAAACCTGCTTATGAGGAGATTTCGAAGTGCTAGGGGGGTCTTACCACATGGTGCTCAATCACGGCCGCTACACTCAAACCTCATTATAACAAAGTCACATCTGCTACGAAAATAACTTCGTTATATCTGAAAGTTCATTATAAACGTTTATTGGTAACACTGTATCTATGACAAGACTATTCTTTGTTTACTTCGTTATAACCGATAATTCGTTATATCCGTGTTCGTTATATCGAGGTTTGAGTGTACATAAAAAGGAAGGTGCGGCCTATTGCGTCGCGCCGTTGTCAATGGGCGAGCGCGTCTGGGCTGAGTTGACAGTTGCAGCCGCTGTTTTGGGTGAGGGCGGCCCTAATACAAAGCAGAAACCGGTTCGTGTTACAGTGTGGTCGCCTGTATGGCGAAGTGTTACAGTATGGCGAAGTCGGCGAAGAAGTTATGTTCTTGAGTGAGTCGTGCAGTGCGGTCAGTCGATCTTGAAGAATCGAGTGATGACGCCGTGGGAGCACTGTTTTGAAAAGGGGATAGTTTGGATGGTTTCAAATGGATGAGATTTCATTTGTAGCGCGGTAAGTTTGTTCCCGTTGTTTTAAACACCATCTAAGTGATGTTGTGAGTTGTAATTGATACCTGCCGAGTGTACAAGTTTGTGTTGTCAACTCTTGGCTCTCATTCAGTCTTTGGACCACAACCGTTGTTTGTTGGCGCACTAAAAGGACCTACAATGAAACTGTGCGTGCTTTCGTGGGGCGTTTCGGTGGGCCGATACGTCAGCCCTTGCAATCTGCCCGGCGACTGCCTGTACATTAACGGGATCAGTGATTCAGTGAGACTTTTCAATCCAGGTGAGTCAAACGGGCAGCATACAGGGAGAATGTTGAGGCCCACTCTACAAAACATTGGTACTCCTAGGGCAAACTGTTCACATATGTGGGGTAATCGGCACTTCTAATAACGACTTCAATGTTCAACCTGTAATGTGCAACTATAAAACGCGTTATCTACGGCCTGATTGGAGTAAGTGTCGCACGTACAAACGCGACTGTCGAAGTGCTTCTCCGTGAACGGCTGTACTGGTGGCGCCAGAGCGGGCGCAAGGAGAACTAGACCCGAGACGCCGTCACGGCGCCACGCAGCAGGTCACACCTGTTTTTTATGTAGCGGCCGTGGCTCAATATTCTGTCTGTGTAAAATGCCTTCATAGGAACGAATGCTAGCGAAGCTACATCGTGGTCCTGCAACCAGGCAGCATTATGCGTTCCACTAGTAGCATGTGCCTTGCGTGCCCACACGTTATGAGCATACCAGAGGTCAGCTGAGCTGCTGTGTGTGCTACTCTGAGCAAAATGAGTAGGAAGTATTGAGATATCGTTATATGTTCCATTAAGCGCTCTCTGACACCAAAGCTCTTACACCACTCTTAGCAGCTGGCTGTGACATCCAGCAGGACTGTGCAGCTGTGTGATAGTTCAAGGTGTCGAAATAATTGAAATGGTAGCAGAGCTGGCATTGACAATTACTGTTTCAATCCAGTAATCACAGCGGGAAGTCCAAAATGTCAGAGCAAGGGGTTTCAGCATCTAAAATTCCAGACGTCCTAATGCGTGCTCCATATTTAGCGTCAAACCACCTCTGAATCTGCCGTACCAAAGTACTGTCACCTTGTCTGTGCATGGCCTGTTGTTTACAGCTTATCGTGTTATCTACAAACTGGAAGGCAGTCACTCCTGATATGTCGAGCAATTTGTCCTCAGTCAGTCGCTAGACTCATAAGAAGTCTGCTACAACAGTACTCTACAATAACCTCTCAGAACCATGGCATAATGCTTGTCAAAGTGTGCAAACTATCATCTATGCACCTTGAGCCTGCCACATCGTGCACTAGATGCTTTGTCAATATGCATTTGGCTGTCTGCAGTCATGCTGATGCAGCATCAATCTGCTGCGGATTGCTTTGAGTGCTCACAAAGCTCTGACAGAGCAGTGCATGCTAGCACCAGCACACACCCCAGCTCTTTCGTGAATAAAGTCAACATCTGCTTTTTCAAACTCTCTGGATCGAAAAATCGTTCGAGTAATCGGGCAGTCCAAAAAAAAGAACTGCATTACTGCACTTTTACATTGCCCAAGTGGTCAAATTACCACAGCCACGTCCGAAATAACTCTGAAGGCCTGCCAGTACACTTATCAGGCATATCAGTGCTCACACAGGTTCTCATGAATGCGTTTGGTACCTGCCGGGAACCCCACTGAACTACAAGCTTACTGCCAATTACAAATTTGCATCTCGTGACGAGCACTGCAGACACCAGCAAAGCACGGAAAAATAACGGCTCTGTTGCACAATCGTGCTACAGTGCACGGATGTGATACCAAGGAACATTTCGAGATGATAATGCGGGACACAAAGCCTGTGGCGGGAGAGCGGACGATTTGTCCGGCTTACCCGACGCGTGTGTGAGCATACACGATGTGCTACTGTATGAAAACCTTCACTGCTTCATTGAAATGCAGCATTTGATCGTGTGCAGCACATTGGGAACTAAGCTAACACCGTCACTGCCGAGGTGCTTGCTGCTTTGCATGCACGCGTTTGCCATGAGAGTGTTTGACATGCCCACTCCATTCTTGACCGTACACAGGCGCTGTGATGGAGAGCTGCCTTTGTTCCTGCAAGCCACGCATCAGTACATGGCGGTCTCACACGCAAAGCAGCAGCAAAAGGCGGTGTGACGCATTTGGGTTGTAGCCCACTTAACCCCTTAACTGCTTTGGACGAGCAGAGCTCGTCCTGCCCAAACTGTCCCCAAACTGCTTTGGACGAGCAGAGCTCGTCCTGGCGGTATAGGTACTCCCCTCTCACGTTCAGGACAAGAGGCGTGCTTCTACAGCTTAAATTGCATGTAATCCACCAGATGGCAGCATTTACTTGGCAATTTATTTTTCTACTTCGGAAAGAGCGCGGTTTTTGTATGAAAAGATGGCTTACGGTGGCGGCCACACATGCATAACTGGCTCGTCAACACGAAAAAGAGGCTTTTCGTTTTCGTCATCTTCTTCGAGTGATGATCATTCGGATACAGATGCTTATCTTGTGTCCGGAAGTGAAGACAGCGAAGCCGGTGAATTGAGCATCTCCTCCGGTGATGATGAAAACAGCTCGGAAGCGAACATCGCGAGTGCTCGCCAGTGGATCCTGCTTGATGCGGACAATCCTCCTGTGAAGCCTCCTCGCTTTCCATTCTTGGCCATTCCAGGCAAGACTTTCAACTTGTCATTGCCAGATGACCTTATGGAATATATTCAGCAGTTTCTTCAAGTGTGCTTCGTTTGCTCTCGGAAGCGAGGAGAAAACGGGAAAAAATTGAGAAAGGAAACTCGCTTTTGGTGCAGGAGCTGCAACAGGCCCCCTTGCGTTCTTCTGTGTTTTGATTTGACTAAGTATGTGGTAAAAATATTTTTTCAACATCGACAAGCTGCTTTTTAGTACAATAAGATTCGAAATCAGCAATAAAAAAAATAGGCAGTTTTGGTCGGGACATTTTCAAAAAAATAAAGCACTTAAGGGGTTAAAGTCTGCAGTACGCTAACAACTGCGCTAGGCCACGTCCCGTGCACTACCAAGCAGCTAGCTGCAGGTGGTTAGCAGTTAGCTGCAGGGTTGTACAGTCAAACCCCGTTAGTATGTACCCGCTTAATGTGTAACTCCGGTTTAAACGTAGTGGCGAAGATTCCCCCACCCGGTCCCCATTGAACCCCATGTATTGGCTGACCGCTTAAGCCGTAGTCGCTTGTTGCATTAGATACGGTTAGTACGTACCATTTTCTTTGTTTTCTATGTTCACGGGCAGAAAATCGGCAAAATTTCACGTGCGCAGAAGGTTCGATTCGCGAGCGGCGACGAACGGACTACATTGTCAGAGATAGTGATGTCAAAACATGGCCACATTGACGTATTTTCTGTTCGCACGGCTGTTGCCGATCGAAGCGCGCAAAAGCATGGCCTTCGAGATTGGTTTCCGGTAGCCCGCAGGAGCTGCGGGTAGGAGACTTCGCTGTCACTTTGGAATCCAATCCAAACATTGTAACGGCTCGAACACCACGTTTCTTTATTCTTTTCTTTCATTCTCCCGTGTCCGCCGGTGCCGCCGGTGCTGGCTGCAGTCATGGTGAGCTTTTGCGCAGTGGTGTACGTTCTTTTGCGCGGCGTCTTTTTTTTTTGTATTGCTTGGTGCGCGTATTGTGCGATTTAATTCGCACGTGAAGACTGTCATGCCGAAGTATATCACGTTTTGAGTGTAAAGGAAAAACTTGAAATCATTTGCACCATTGAAAATGGAGTGAAGAAATTTGCGGTAGCTCTGAAAAGGACTTGCCTTTGACGACTGTGTGCGGAATATGGAACGCTCGCGAAAAGTTGCGGGGCGGCACAGGCAGCAATCTGAAGAGGTGCCGCATCAGAGACTCAGCTTTTCCCGAAGTGGAAAAGGCCCTGCTTCTTTGGTTGAAGAAGGCGCGGAGCATGAACCTGCCAGTCAGTGGACCCCTTCTGGCTGAGAAAGCGCTAACTTTCGCAGCTCAGCTGAACTGCACCGGTTTTGCCTGCAGCAACGGCTGGTTGTCGCGATTTAAAGCCCGCTACAGCATAGTGGGGAAGGCTGTTTGCGGTGAAGCTGCTGCAGCGGACAAAGAAGGCGCTGATGAGTGGCAGCACAACGAACTGCAGGAAGCCTTGGCAGCCTACGAAGCCGCCGACATTTTTAATTTTGACGAGTCGGCACTTTTCTACTGCCTGCTACCGAACAGGACATTGGCATTTAAAAATGAAAAGTGTACCGGCGGGAAACATGCCAAAAATCGTGTATCGGTCGCGTTCAGCGTGAATATGACCGGTAGTGAGAAGCTGCCAGTGATGGTGATCGGCAGGTACGGAAACCCGCGGTGCTTCAAAGGCGCGCGTCTGCCATCTGATGTCATTTATAAGCACAACAAAAAAGCGTGGATGACTGCTCAGCTGTTCGAAGAGTATGTGCGCCAGCTGGACCGCCGTTTTGCTGCCAAGCAAAGGAATATACTGATCGTTCTCGACAATGCGTCGGCGCATGTCGATTTGGACAACCTGCCAGCAATCAAACTGCTCTTTTTGCCCCCCCACACGACAGCGCTCGCCCAGCCTCTCGATCAGGGCATCATCCGCTCAGTGAAGCAGATGTACCGCAAAAATATGCTACGGAGGATGTTGCTCGCTATGGATAGCGACAAAACGTACACCATAGATCTACTGGGTGCTATACACCTACTCGCACACTCATGGAAGCAGGTTCAGCCGGCAACAATACAAAATTGCTTCGCGCGAGCGCAATTCAAGATGCTTGAAGGCGGCGACGACGCGGACGGTGAAGACACCGAGGACTGCGAGAACCTCTTGGTTGAGGTGCTCGAGCGGCAAGGTGCAGCAGATGAGGTGAACTTCGGCACCTTCCGCGATGTCGACGGCGACGTGACCACCTCCCCGGACTTTTCAGACAGCGACATTGTTGCTGCCGTCGCACCTCGCCCAGCTTCAAGCGAAAGCGAGGAGGACAGCGATGTCGAAGTGGACGACGGCCCTTCAATATCTGACGCGGCGCGTGCTGCGGCAGTGATGCGAGCCTTCGCTGAGAAGCGAGGCCTCATGGACAAACTGGCTGCTGGACTTGCCGACTTCGAAGATGCCGTTGTCGCGGCGAGGCCACCACTGCGGCAAGTGAAAATAACTGACTTTTTTTGCTGCGTGCCCGTGAATAAAGGTAGCGCGCCTGTGTGTGCGCGAGAGTGTGTGTGTGGGGATCATGGCGTTTTTTTCTGGCTGGTAAGTAGCCGCTAAACCGGCACTGACGGTTAATTCGTACATCGCTTAGTGTGTACCCAAACGTCATTCCCGGCCAACTACGTATTAACGAGGTTTGACTGTAGGCAATCAAGTTGTACTGTAGTGTTTTCTGCCTCAAGTCTTGTCTGGCATGGCCACTGTGTATACACTCCGAACGAGCTGCAAGAATTATCTTTCTTTTTTTCAATCGTGCATGGGTGGATCTAAAGTGCACTGTGCAACAACCACTAGAGCCTCAATGAAGCCCCGAAGCTCGTACTTGCCCACCGTGGAGTGATGAGCAGCCAAATGGGAGAGAAAATAAGAAAGAGTAAGAGCGAAGGTGGCCTTACTTGAGCACTCACTTTGGAGTTTGGGATCTTGACGTCACACCAGCGGCCATCGATGAGATGCCGCTTGGACAGGGCCCTCACCTGGGACTCGTAGCTGGAGAAGCGGATGAAGCCAAATCCTTTCGACTGGCCTGTCTTGGGGTCCTTCTTCACCTGTCACAGGATGCAAAGTGGGTTACAGTGCTGCCTTCTATGAAGTCACAGTGACAGTGTCCCGGCAAATACAGGGGCCTTACAACGCTTTTTGCAAAACGGCTGTTTGGCCTAGTTGGAAACGGTTCATCATTTAAGAAGCGCAAAATGACACGGGGACGAAGCATAGACAGACACAGGACAAGCGCTTGTCCTGTGTGTGTCTATGCTTCGTCCCCGTGTCATTTTGCGCTTCTTAAATGATGAACGCTTTTTGAACATAGAAAATGCAGCTGATCTGTAGTTATGGCTCCAGTGAGCCTGCAAGGCAAATATTGTGAGCACTGCACACAGACGGAAATGTACAACTTTGCATACAAGACTGCCACATATAGCATGCTCTCTCTTTGGCGAACTACACAATTCGAGGAAGCAAGTGTGCACGATCAGTACTGGCTGATTTCAGGTCCATTCAATTTGCCCACTCCACACCGAATGCACGCCCACGTCCACATCAAGTATGTGTTGCCACTGTTAGGCAGAAAATGAACAGTTGTGTCATTGTGAAGTGCAGATGTCATGTATGCCACCTTGACTCCACTGTTAGCTTAGGCAGTGTTTTGCAAATTTAAAAGCTTTCGCCCTTTATGGCCCCAGCTCTTACAATCACTATCAGTATATGGACTTGCAAACTTCACGGAAAATTCGGGAGACTTAGCAGGCGCATTTATTTCTGAGTGGGCCACAGTGGCCACAGTGCACCACCTGTAATCATGACCAGAACGTGTGTTGCACAGTGGGAGCACAAAAATGCAAAAGTAACACGTGCTCTGACATTACCTCCCAGCCACAATATGCAACATGCAGTAGTTATACTACAGAAAAAGTGAGAGATGGAAAAAACAAACAAAACGAGAACCAATCAACTACACTATCACATGGTTGGAGAGGAACTTGTAATCTTGCACCAAATGCGGGGGTGTCCCATTACGAGTGCATCCCCTTTCATTTCTTATCACAAGCCAGTTGCCGATGGTACTAACAATGGAGGTGGCCCTCTCACCTGTGCCATGAGAACCTCCCCAAAGGTCTCGAAGTACTGGCGCAAGTCCTGCTCCGAGGTCTTCCAGGGTAGGCCCAGCACTATCAGGTCGGAGCATTTCTGCCGGTTCTCCAGCCGCTTGGTCTTGGCCGTGCTGTTCTCCAGCTGCTCGTCACTCTTGCGCTTGTTCTCGGAGTTGTGCAGGCACGCATCTGCGGTGGTGAATGTACACCTTGTCAACTCCCTTGCTACTGCTATATCTGCTGGTGCCTTCCCTTACAGCCTCGCTGTCAATGAACAGCTAAGAACTGCTCACGGCGAAAAAAAGGAAGAAACCACTATATATTGGTTCTGCACAAGCCTATGTATCTAGCAGAATCTCAAGAGTCCCTTCTCTAGCATTTGTAGGTTGAATGAGCCAAGCTACCTTCACAAAAAAAAGTTCTGTAAAGAATGCCACATTTTCCTATATACTGAGTGGATATTAAAGGGAAAAAGGATTTTTTGCACATTAGTAAACTAACAATTCACAATACCGAAAACACCACTCCTACCGGGAGAAGACATGTGGTAAGTGGGAAAACGCACGAAAAGAAAACGAGGGTGGCGACACCAGCTTGAAATTCCTTAACCAAACGCCGTGACTTCATAGATTTTGATGGCACCTACTAGGTCATACGTAGTTGCTAATCCGTAAAAATGAAGTGCATCATACTGCGAGGTGGCCCATAAACATAACATACCAGTTTCAGGAAATTTCCTTGAGCCAATGGCACCAAAATACGAAAAATACCGTTTGAAATCCGTGACGTCACGCGTGGACCTCTCGGCGCGAAATTTAAAAATGAAACTTTGACCTTGATTTTCTTCTCTATTAATGAGCATATCATTGTGAAATTAACGACATTAGGGTTCTCAGAGTACAATTTATCAATCTAAGTCGATTCATTGTTTCACTTTAGTGTGCTTTTAAGAAAGAAAGGCTTGAATGATGAAACATAGGGATATTAAACTAACCAAATCATACGTCTCTGCCTGCGATTGGCCACCCCCGAAATTTTCATGGGGTGCGACAGCTGCACGATACGCTTCTAGGCACCACAGAGCATCCTTCGATTGCAACAAGCTTGTGGTTGACATCCATAACGGCTCAATCAGGCAACATGGCAATCCTCCCACTGCATACTGACTGACCGACTACAACACTTACAGTGATAAACTCCATACTTTAGCAAACAATGCGGAATCTCACCACACCAAATTCAAGCACACTCAACTGCACTACCTAGTTCATGCACATACAATGATTTGAACCCAGATTCTGCAGTAGGGTCATAGATTTCGATAAGTTCTGGCGTGCACAACAGCCTTTCATTTATATGATCAACAAAATGACTCGCACAATCACGTTGACGTCTTCAACTAATGCATACTATGTGACTCATTTGTCTTGCTTTTATCAAGACTTTTGCTTTTGTACAATTATATCCCCTTCAACAGTGATGTGCACAATTGTACACATCAACGACAGAGGCCTGTCACGCACTGCATTACTTCCAAGTGAGTTAAAATGCAACGTGCACATTTGCACATGCTTGTCGAATGGACAACTAGCACTCGCGTAACTTCATTGTGTTGCATATTTCACAGAGAATCACTTTGCGTCAATCTTCCGTATTCCGGAAGTCATGTCAAACCTATCACCTTTTTTTTTCTTTGCTTGGAATGGATATAACAAATAGCAAATTGTCCATGCATTTGAGCCTGAAATCTGACTATTTTTACACAAAAATAGTTCTTGCTATCGACTATCGAGTGCCTTGCATAAACCTGCATAAATGTGACACACTTACAGACATTCCGTCATAATCCGTGGCTGAAGGTCAGATGTCAACATTCTCTTTTCTTCTCTTAGCTTCCAAGTACACTGTCACTATGCCTTCTACCAGCTGTTTATTGGCACATTGAGAAGAATAAATGAATTGAATGGAATCTTGCCATGCCTATGTCAGGAAACAGAAGATTTTCTTAGACCTTTCCAGTTCAGTTGTAAGAATGAAATTGCCGAGGCCTTCGATGTAACATCCAACGCTGCCATGTTCGCAGCTATGCGTGTAAAAATATCAAGCAACCTGAAAGGCAATGGAGGTTGGCACATCGCATGAGGTATGGAAAGGCTAAGAAGGGAGAATTTGTAGCCAAATGTAGGCTCAAAACACTGGGCAATACAGCTGAACAGGATGTCTAGTAAATGCAAGGCACCCGCTGAAGGCATATTGTTTGCATATACGTAGGACCAGGCAATTTACTGACATTTCAATTACTAAAACTGACAGGGCAAGAAAATATGTGGTAATGCTGTGTGGTGAAACTTTTCATTTTCAGAAGACCTGCTATGTTCGAAAATAAGCACCAATAGCACCGTTGTCACACTGGTTTAGCGCACTTGTTCAAAAACGTTGTCTGCAGTGATACGATCTCTGGTTAAACATGCACGGCGCTACTTATGCACACACTGCGTCGGAAAAAAAAAGATTATGTCTTACAGCCAGTTTATGTTTATTGTGACAGCCAGGTGAAACGCACGGATATGGAAATGACACCACCAGCATGCTGAGCACATGGTGCACTCTGGATGTACGTCGTGGAAGAGTGAAACGTGGCCTGATAACGAGACGAGGGTAACTTTCACTTACTCATGCAGTCAATCCCTTAAGTTAACTGGTAACTTGGGTTCGCTACCCTAGCTGCAAATTTTGTTTCTTCTTTTACCTGAAAAGCTGACGATTAATGCAAATGAAGCGGTCTCCAAAAAAAAGAAAAAGTGTTTTAAAGGGGCCATGACACCCAATTCTCGATCATATTCTGTGTTATGTGGATTAATCCTTGTGCATTCACAAATAAGCTGGCGAAATTTTAGCACATTTGGTCGAGCACTTAATTTATAATCGAATATTTTTATAAACACACGAGCGGCCAAAGAGTCAGGCAATACTGGTGCACTCGCGAGCCGTGACGTAACAAGCAGCTAGCTGTGCAAGCGTCTGCATTGCGGTGAACGATATTGTTCCGTGGTCAGCTGCACGTGATATCGAGATATTTTAGCTTTCTTCAGCTTGGCGCTGAAATTGAACGATTTGCAGCGGCTGAAACTTTGGTAGAAGACGACGGCTCCGTTCCGTGTGGCACATGACGTCACACGCGCCATTGTAAAATGGCGGTCGCCGGCGACTTCTAGAGCTTGTTTTGCACTGAAATATTTGTTTACGGTCCACTTTTGAAATCTGTATAGACATAATAGACCTTCTACTTCAAGTTTTCGCTGAAAGCCACGAATCTTTGGGTAACCGTGTCACGGCCCCTTTAAGGAATGTTGCGAGTAAAGGAGCACACATTTTAGGCACAAAAGGTACCCTGTGATTCATTCTGTACAAGCAACAGTGAAGGTTTAGGTGACTCCCAGGTGGTCAAAATTAAACCAGAGTCCACCGCTATGGCGTGCCTCATAATGGGATCGTGGTTTCAGCACGTAAAACCCCAGAAGTCATTAATAATTACTGTTATCGACAGGTATACACAGCAGCACAATGATAATTTGTAGTGCTGTCAAGACCAGGACCACCTGACTCTGCTTGTTGAGTGTGCATGCCATTGAAAATGCGAAACCACTCAAACTCTAGTTTCCAGCATGATTCAGTGTGTGTTATAATAAAAGCACAGCCCATGAAACTGTGACAACAATGACTCATCTGTTTCACAGTCACCTGTATTACCATAAAGTGAAGAAAAAAAAGGTGCAAAGAGTGTCTAAAGAGCGTCTCCACAAATATTCAAGGTGACCTGGGCCTAAATATTGTAAGGTATATACTAGGGTTATTCCCTGCCGGGCACTGTAAGCAATAGGCGTTGCACTTCACCGAAGTTCTCTATCGGATCAGCTGGCTGTGAATGGTGAATAGCAGTGGCACAGTAATGAGAGGAAGCAATACATTGTACGAGCCTTGTACGTCCTTCAGCAGGTATAGATCAGACAGAGCAAACAGATGCTGGTGTTACTTAAATCCTTTAAACATGCACTAGTTTGCGCTTGCAACATGATGATAGGGAGTCCTAAAGGCAAAACCAGGCACAAGGTAGTGGAGAGGAAGGATTCTGAGGTTTGAATGGAAAATAGAGAGGAGTGAATCCGAGTGTGACCCAGATTTCTGTTGGCTCTGACCATTTACATTACGGATGCTATACACAAAGTGGCTTGCTTTTGCCAGAAGGCAAGGTCTTAACAGTGGTGAACTTCTGTTTTTACAGTACTGACCTCATGCGTAAACCTTGCGTGAACTATTGCTTAGTATTTGCCGAAATTTTGCCTGAAGGCCACCATTCTTGGTCTGCATCATTCAACAGAACACTGAATCATTGCTCACACGTGGAAAAAGAAATTATAAAAGAAACAACATTTATTAGCAAGCCATCGTTGGCAAATTGCTTCTGCGGTTGTGTGTAATGGCTTCACTAATAGTAGGCCATTACCAAAGTACAGGCATATCATGGATTTTGGTTTAAACTTTGTTGAAGCTGTGGCTGATGATGAATTATAGTGGAGCACTTTGCAATCAATGGGTTGGCAGCTTTCAACCAACCACTCATAGCACTTCACATGGTGTGACGCCACGTGTGATTCTAATCTCCTGCCACACAGTATTACATAAATTAATGCGACTTTTTGCCCGACATGACAAATGTACAGGGTCCCTTTCCAAGGCAGTTTCAAGCACTGGCCTGGCACTGTGGTGGAATGCACGACTGCCTGTGCAGAATACCTGCGTTCTATCCTTGCCTGGACACTGGTTTTATTTATTTGATTTTTATTACCATCACGTCAGTTTTTGTACCGCATGCCGCACTATTCTTCAAGGTCGGCACTTAAGGCTTTCGCCTTAATAAGGATATGCCTGCACTAGACAACCCAACTGGCCCAACGACAAGCTTTCCAGGCACGGTTTATATTTATAGCTCAATCACCTTTGTGGAACATAGCACATCACTTCACAGTAAAACCATAACGGCTCTCAGCCCAATTTTACACTCCTCGTACCACAAGGGCCTCAATAATTTGCGAGGTTTCACAAGCCAAAACCACGATTTGATTATGAGGCCCGCCGTAATAGTGGGCTCCGAAATCTTCGACCACCTAGTGTTCTTGAACCCGCACCGACATCGCACAGTGCACGGGCGTCTAGCAGTTCGCCTCCATCGAAAACACGGCCGCCGCGGTCGGAGCCGAACCCGCGACCTTCGGGTCAGCGGCCGAGCACCGTGACCACGGCGGTAGGGCTCCACGGGACCATCGCATTACTAGTTAACGCGTCCCGCGTTAGTGAAACTAACCAGGCGGCAAGGAAACCGCAAACGAACGGGGCCGGTAACACGCGGGTAAAAGCACGTCAGTTTTGTCCGAGTCCGAACGCGAACCGGCGCGGTCCGGAGGAAGAATAAATAAGCAAGGAATGAATGGAGTACGCGAGAGGAACATCCAGCCGATTAGCGTAATGAGCGGTCGCGCCACTGTTAGTCTTCCGCAGCCCAGACAACTTGGCGGCGAGGGTTGAACGAACGTCGCGGCTCTGTGTAACTGTGTCACGATGGAGGAAAGAGAACCGCCATTGGGTAAAGGAAAAAAACAATGGAAAACGGGCAGGACCGCCCTGCGGCGCATCGGAGCGCGATTTGTGCCCGCATTTTTTAAAGTGGGCCGCCGCCGCCAAAGGAGAAGAGCATGGTCGTAGTCGCACTAGTCCAAAGCGGCCAGTCGACCACTTCAGCAGCAGTTTCTTGTGAAAATATGCGGAGACCGAACATAGTCGTACTGCATGCTAGGTCATTGTGCTATAATTAAAGCATGAACGGAAGCTTGCGGCTAAACGCGAGGTAGCAGATGCGGACGGCGCCACCGTAGAGCGTCATTCCGACTGCACGTACGAACACATACGAAAACCGCCTGTCGTGGAAGGTGGTTTACTCGACTTCCGTAAAGCTACAGCCGTCGCGTGAATCTCCAGCAACCTACGCAACCAAGGTTCGTACAGCAAGAAAATAAGCATCAGTCTTTTTCTGTTTCTCAGCCCGTTCGAAGACGCTAGCCGAAGGAATTTCCGCATCGATGTGCGAGTGCGCGTTCTCATCAAGCACAAATCGACGGCCCTCACCGCACGCCCTCACCCAACAACCAATCGGTCCCGTTGGTGGCGACGACCGCCGGCGACCCGGCAAGATGATGACGCTTTTTTTTTTATACGGAAGAGAAAAAGGAAAAAAAAAACGTACACCGCTGCTCGAAAGCGCGATCCCGGGAAACGGTCATGGTCTTGGACGCCAAACTATTTGGACGTAGTACTTCAGGGCTTTGGACCCTTCTTACGCTAACGGAGGCACACTCGATGCGTACAACGCGATGGCGTACGACTTTCAACCGCGAACACACGGACTTTCCTCGTCTTGACGAGATACGAATCACCGAGCTGGCTACAAGTTGGAATCGGTAAACGGAGGAGTTAACGGAGGAGTCGAAAGTGTCGGCAAATTAGGCACCGGCGCTCTGACGAGGCGTTTTCGAAACGAGGCAACGCGAATTAAAGGGCTGAATGCAGCGAGCCACGCAACCTATCGTTACCTCCCTGAAACTGGATCACTACACATGCTGCTACTGTAGCGACGTTTACAAACAAACCCTGACGTAGTAAAGGCGCCAGTGGACTCCCGTCGCGCTGCACTCTCTCCGGCAAGTGCTACAAACGAACAGCGATTACGGCGAACCGCACTCGGATGCCTCGAGGCACCTCGGCGAGTGTCCCTGAAACGCTTCGAGAGGAAAGACTGGCCAAAGTGTCTCGACTGCTGCGGGGCATTAGGCCTAAGAATCGAGCTTGTGTTCCTGGGACATAACGCGCGCATAGGAAAGCACCGTCGCAGCCGACGGTGTCGGCACGTCGTCTCACCTTTAGGGAAAACACAGTAATACACAACATTGCCCCATCCGTTGTCTGGCGGGTGAAATCGGCCGTCGACCAAACGCACTCCACGCATCGTTCCAGACTCGGGGTTTCGATATTTGAGTCCGCATGTGGCCGGGAACTGAGCGGACAGCGTTGTCAGTAACAGTGTGCCATCGTCTTCGCACGGAAGTTCAATGGGTTCTTCACTTTCATCCTCTGAAACTTGAATAAAACAGCTCATTCTGAAACTTTTATATAAACAAACACACAAGCATACACTTACACCACAACACACATCAAACTTTGGATACTCTCGCACCACTACGAGAGAACGCGAGATTCGAAATGTTTTGGAAGTAAGTGACGTCTGGTGGCCACCTTCCTGAGCTAAATTCCCGCTGCGCAGCCAACGCGCGCCAAGCGGTGCCAATGCCGAAGTCGGGTGGATGGGCGCGCGGCCGAGCCTTCCAAAACACGCAACCGGCGCGAAAGCCTGAAAGTTCCCCATCATGGCCAGTAAGCCGTACAGGCAAGCTCTATTCGTGAAAGCGGACGGCGGTCCCATGTACTTCGCGATGGTGCCCTGCCCGGAACGAAAGGAGATACGTGAGCTCATACAAAACGGAGGGGGCGTTCTTTTGCAGCCGGGAAAGAATCCCGACGCCGTCCACTTGGTTCCCGCTTCCATCGCAACTACGCAGGGCCCGGAGGACATGTTCTCCGCCAACTACATACGCGCTTGCTCTTCCAGCAACAAACTCTTTCCCCTCAAGGAGTTCAAAATTCCGAGAGCGCCAGAGGTGGTGACAGTCGACGACGGAGACGACTGCAAAGAGCGAAAACTGCGCTCAGTTCGCTCGAGAAGAGAGTACACGCTGGGCGAGCAGATTGCGATTGCGAAGTACGTGGCGAAGACACCTAGTGTGCGCGTCCGTGGTAACCAGGTGTACAAAGAAATGGCTACGGCCGGCGTGGTGCCCGGCGCTCACTCGTGGCAGTCGCTGAAGGAGCATTACCTAAAGAAAATACTTCCCTGGAAACACCTCTATGAGTCTCCCGACGCGAGCAAAGTCTTCGCCAAGAGTAAAGACGCGCCACACGAGACGCAAGACGGGCCTCGCCACCCCTCGCCGAGCCCCACGTCAGGATATGGGCCAGTCATCGTCGAAGACGGTAGCAGCGACGACGAGCAGTTGTCCAAGCGACAAACTGGCGATGTAATCGAAGAAAAGTGGGACACAGAAACAGAAGTGGTTCTGGAAACAGAAAGCCAAGGTGACGCCTCGTCTTCTCAGTGCCAGGACAAACCAATGACGAGCCAACGTTCCCGTGGAGAGAGCAAAACGAAACGCAAGAAGCTTTTGCTGTCGCCTTCTTTTTTTCCCAGCATTCCCAAGAAAAGCTCGGGTGGGAGCCCCTCTAGCCACAAAATCGGCATCCCGGCACTGAGAAAGAAAAGCTGTGACGACACATCCATCGAAAGCGGAGTCGTTCCCAAGAAGTCTGTGGAGCCCCCGAGGACACAAAGTGAAACATCTCATGGCGAAACATCTCACACCCAAACGCAATCCCTGCCTGTTAAACAAGGCGCTGCCATAGCAGGAGAAGGTACACAAGCCGCCACAGTACCGGGGACCATTGTGAACCAAAAACGAAGCCTGCGATCATCGCCGAGGAAGGGCAGGAATGCGAAAAAGCGGGAGACACCTGCCGATTATCGCGGTGCGGACAAAAAGTACACGAGTGCTAACGTTCACAATGTACCGCACAGCGATCTCTCTGAGAAGCTAAGTGTTTTGGAAAATGTTGGCGAGCAGCAGACCGCTCGATCACCACTGCAAAAGGAAGCTGGCACCGTAACTCCTTCGAAACATTCCAGTGGCCCTCCCAGCCCATCCAAGCATTTGCAGAGTCATGACTGCGCTGTCTCGGAAGTTCGTGAAGAGCAGGCAGCCCATACCAGCAAGCTCAGGTCCTTTCGGTTGCCGGTGAGAAAGAAACGAAGCACCGAATCCCAAGCAAACCCTATTAGTTGCTCGAGTGCTCTGCTTGCATCCGAATCGAGTGACGACGAAGCAGCAGCGGACAAATCTCCGCGCAAACGATCTTCGCGTAGATGGAGGCCCTTGAGATTGTCACCAAGAAAACGGCAGCGTGCAACAGCACAGCAGAGTAATCTCAACGACTCCTTGGGAGAGCTGGCACACACGGAATCTACTGGCGATGGCATCACTACAATGAATGCCTCACGTTCTTCGCCAGAGTCTGTTTATAACACGGCAGAAAGTGAGGGCGCAACCCAGGGCACTAAGCACACGAGGGGAGGTGGGAGAAGTGCACTCTCGCCGCAAAAAGAGCAGCGACAAGTGTCGGATGTGGCCGCCACGAAAACGCGCAAGCGATCACTTCGAGCGGTTGCGCTACGTAGAAACGATGCAACTTCACCTGCTAGCGAAGACCACTGCACGAGGAGCACTCGCTTGGCTGCAAGCCGTGAAAAGGAACAGAAGTCGGTGCAAGGCGTTGTTCGTGAGACATCAGGTTTTGACAGTGCCGATGAGGCCCTGCTTACACGGATTGCAGAACAAGTGTCTGCAGGCCAAGTCACTGCTGCGGATGACTCTGATGATCAGGACGATGTGAGTTTCTGGCATTGAAAGGTTGAAGTTACTGATGTCGTAGCCAACCTTTGTTAAAGGCCTGCAGCGTAACTTGAGATAGCATAGATATACAGGGGCCACTGTGTGAAATGTGATGTTTCAGTACAAGTGGAAGCGTCATCGGAAGCTTACAAAAATAGTCGTTTGAATGTCAATATTTCTGGGAAAAAGCATCTCCATTATCCTTTGCAGGTAGTGACACATGGCAAGGGTATGTACAGTATTCACGGATCGAAATGCGAAAATTTAGGGCTTAGTAATGCACATATTTTCATCCGTATCCAGCGTATAGAGTTCGTGTCATACCAGCGTGATTTTGACTTGAACACGTTACATCAGAGCCAACATTATCTTTAGTAGCCATATTTGCAGTGACATGTTGTGGTTATCACAAACAATCGCTCGTAGCAGTCGTTATACTGAAAAAATAAATAAACAATGTTACGTTTCAATTCGTGAGTACTGTGCGTGGGGCTTACGGCTTTTGGCATGGCTTCTGAGATAACAGGGCTCTGAATCATTTCAAGGTGGCATACGTGGACCTACCGCATAGCAACTAACATATGTGTTGGTTCGCTTAGTTGCTAACAAAAAAAATTTTACATCATTTGCAGTGCTGCTTCAGTGGTGTGTACTTTTCACTTCTGATCAATTTAGCCAAAGTGAAATTTCGTTGCAATTAGCTTTTAACTCGGCTAGGTAAGCATTGCAGACCGTAGTTGTTTACTTACTTGGTTTAACATACTCAGACACGATGACCGTTGATGGACCTCAAGTCTGTTCTCTTTACTGTATTGAATGTTGTGAGCTTGAAAACCTCATTTATTGTTTAAACATCACTGTTGGATGCTATAGGCAGGACCTCCATGTACGTGGGAAAAGTAGCCGTCTCCACAGATTTGCTGTTGTCAAAACTGTTTATTGGCTAAAACAGAAGTGAACTGGTAAAACGAGACGATAGGCTTGGCATGTTAAAGCAGCATCGTAGATTTTCATGACAGCTTTTAGCATTCCAGGTATACTTTTCGTGTGCTTTTTGTAGTCTGTGATGATGCAGTGGTGTAAACCAAATCGATGTCGATTTTTGCAGAAGTTGATGACAGCAGTGCATTTAAAGCCATTTCCATTCAAGTCTGCATATCTCCGAGGTTATATTTGCGGACTATTACTTTACGTAATCACTTCTTAGTTAATTTGGACAAAGCACCCTATTAGGTGCTGGGGGACTGATCACGTTAAAGGTACGCTAAAGGGAAAACGTAATTTGAGCCGTAATGCGTAATTAACCTGAAAAGACACACTTGTCTTGCGAACAGACTTGGCAAGATCTCTGACACTTGGCGCAGTGTGAGGAAACTTTTCCTGTGGGCTGCTCTTTCCCGTAGTAACGCCATCCTTTGTTCCGTCTCTTCTCAGGCAACCACAGTTTCGTTTTCGAGCGGTGGCGGGCACTCCGACGAGGAGTCGACTCCGGAGCTCGGAGAGTTATCCGGGCACGACAGTATGGACGAGGTGCACCGGGAGCTCTGCAGGCTTCTCGGCGTTATGAGGGAAGGGAGGAGCCGGCCACCGCACGCACCGTGCTCGCCGCGATGCCCGTGCCCTCTCACAAACCGGTACGCCCGGGCCGCACGGGCAGCCGTATCGCTCAGCGCCTTTCTGGCCTTCCACAACAGACCGCTTCCGCCGGAGGGAATCACCGACCCCACTGTGGCCATGACACTGGAACTCTTTATGCGTCACCTCGAACAAGGTGCCGACGAACGTGGCGGCAGTGTTTTGGAGTGAACGGGGCTTTTTTCTCGCTATCGGCCCGGTGAAAAAGACGCCATTGTGTGATGCCGTACTAATATGAAATCTGTACAGGCGATCTTCATGACAGTGTGGTACTAAATGTACCATGCACTGTATTGTGTACATGCAATGCCATGAAATTTGCACTGGTGATTTTGATGATAGCACATAACTTAAATGTACAATGTATTATATCACGTACGTGCCTTCATTTGTAGAAAGAAAAACAAAATCTTCCTTTGAGGGCTGGCGGCTACCTCATTACATTGAAGTTTTAGCTTTGATGTTTTTATTATTTTTTATGTTTTTATTCATTTAAAGCTTTTACAGCGTTTACTTCTGTGCGAAGGAAACTGGCAAGTCCTTCTTTACGGTGAAGAAAATAAACTTTGTTTTTTTTAGGGAAACAAAACCTACAGACATTGGGTTGGAAATGTGTACCACATACCAGGTGACACACAAGCTACATCAAACTGCCTAAAGTGTGCTTGTCAACGTTTGATTGCTCATTGCAGTGCACACGTCGCAATCGCATAATTTGACGAGAGCAGTAGTGAAGCTGCACCTCAGTTACAGAAACCTTATGACTAGCACCACTTCGAGGTACGGGACCTTAGAAAGTGCCAAGAAATATGTCATTGGCATTCCAATTAAGATTCCCAGAAAGTGCGCTTGTGACAGTTTGGAAAAATGTTAAAGGGCCCCTAAACAACCTTTGCAAATACAAAAAATGAGCGCTTTCTTCTCTCAGGGCGTTTCCAGTCTATTCAGCACAATTCAGTTTGTTCACGTGATGTCGTGAGGAAATAAGCTTTCAATTGGTCTATATACGTGGAATATCAGTTGTGAATTTCCTTCTACCCTGCCTTTCCATGCAGTCACACACACACACACCTCTTCTGCCTTCTATTGTGCACGGTCAACGGATTTGGCTTCATTTTGTGCGTTTTTGACTGTGAAAGCGGAGCTAACAGTGCGTTGCCGAAAAGCATGACATCCTGGTTGGCCCAATGTTTAGTGCTGACATTGTCCACATATTTTATGAAAAAGTGGCGAGGAGGGGAGTGCACCTGTAGGAAGGGTAGTGAAGACGAGGGAGAAACCACTCTCTCGTCTTTGAACTCTGAGTGGTTAGGGGCCCTCTAATGGGGTATGCTGCTCTTTCAAAACATTTTTTAAATTCTTGATTTGGTTGAAAGTTGCAGAGCTTTTAAGTGTATTTGTGTGCCGATTTCAAATGTGCAGTTATTTTTCCAGACATTATGTAGTTTTTAAAGTATCAAACATTTAATGGTGCCTCTTTCCGGGTAAGATTTTTCTAAACTGAGAGAATTTCGAAGTTGATCGGCATGTCACAGTAATTTGAAATGAGAACTAAATGAAATAAAAACAAGAGTGAATGTTCAAAGCCAAATTGAACAAATGTCACGCTATATTAAACATTCACGAGTGAAATTCCAGCTTGACATTGACTCGCTGATGAATGTTCAACATACCATAACTTTTGATCAAGCTCGTTTTGTACATTCACTCTTTTTTTTTTATTGCATACAGTTTTCACTGAAGAATATCGCGACATGCTGATCTACATTGTAATTCTTTCAGTTTAGGATAAAGCTCACCTGTAAAAGGCACATGAAATGTTTTGTATTGTGAAAACTACATACTGTACAAGAAAAATAATTGCATACTTGAAATCAGCACATAAACATGCGCAAACTCTGCACGTTTCATCAAGATCGATCGAGAATTGAGGAAGTTCTAAAAGAGCAGCCTCCTGCCCTACCTGGAGAACATACTTAGCTGTAACAGTCGTTCAAACTGAAGACTAGCACCGGTCGTAAAAGTACCTGCCTTGGCTCGGTCACTCGCCGTTCGATTTTTCAATTTCGCAACTCCAAACCCTCTCAACCAATCAGATACACAGGACCGGACACTGGCTTATTTTATGAGCTAGTGGTGGCCTGAGGAGATGCAAACGTGAATTGGTGACAGGTAGGTAGTAGCACTAGCCGGCGTGAACATTGGTTTCCTTAAGTCGCTCCTCAGTCACCAATCACAAATGGTTGTGTGACTGGGTATAGTAACAAGTGTACATGAACGTTTAATGCCAAAGCTTTAGATGTTTCATGGGGAGCGAAAACCACTGTTCACGCCGATTTGTCTATTGTCACTATTGGAGGGGGAGTGTAGGTGTACAGCAGATGTGGATGGTATGCAAATGTATATATTTGATACAGATGATAGTAGTGTGTTAGTAATTAGTATTTATTATTACACAAATTCCGTGATACAAGGTAAGCACAATGGTAGTTGCAGTAGTTATGGCTAATTAGTTGCCACTAGTAGTTAGACAAATGGACTCCTGGTTGAGTGATACGCATTTGTGACACCATTTGTAAGCTCCTACATTGCACTATCAGCATGTGAAAAACAATTGGCTAGCTTCCGCAATATTTTTTAGCGTCTGGTAACGATGTTTCAGTTAACTGTGCATCACTCTCTCAGAGCCATGTGGGAGCCATATAGATTCAAAACTGGCGAAACTTCTCCTCTGCCCCATCGTCAATCTAGTTAACACTTTACAAAACATTGGTAAGAGCAAAATTAGAGTACGCATGCACCATATAGGATACAACTCATGCCATTCTCATTCAAACTCTCGAAGCCATTCAGAATCGCACAGCGCGTTTCATCTTATCGAATTCATATTTACGTCATTTGATTGTCACATCCATGAAGAACACCCTAAACTTGCCTGACCTTTCGTTGCACCGCAAATTGTCTCGCCTTTGGCTTTTTCACAAAATCTATCATTATAACAGCTATTTGAAGGATGCTCGTTTCATATCACCGAGGGCCGATCATCGCTATGAGGTGGGCCTACCATCCTGTCACACCAGGTTGTGCATCGTTTGTTTCTAGAACAAGCGCCGCTTGGAACCATCTTCCCACCTCTTTCGCCTGCATTATGGACGAAGAAGATTTCAAGCTCACCGTACAAAATCCCCTGCAACTTTTTTTTTCTTTAACTGCACTTGTAAGTATTGTTTTCCCCACTCCTTTCTGTAGTGCCTTGGGCCTTGAAAGTATCTTTAATAAATAAATAAATAAACTTTAGACCACAGAACAGTGTAGCCTCATCTCACATTTGCAGTCATAATATAAATGTTGGGGTTTAACATCTCAAAACCACTATTTGATTATGAGGGACGCCGTAATGGAGGGCTCTTCAAATTTTGACCATCCGGTGTTCTTTAACGTGCACCTAAATCTAACTACACGGGCCTCAAGCATTTTTGCCTCCATCGAAAATGCGGCCAGGATTTGATCCCGCGACCTGCGAGTCAGCAGTCGAGCACCATAACCACTACACCACCGTGGTGGGTCACATTTGCTGTCAGAAGTACAAGACTCCGTTGTCATCATGAAGAGAACACCACCTGAACACTGCCAGTCTTTGTCCATTTTCATCTTCGTCAAGAGGCAAGATAAGCTGAACTATAAAGAAAACATGTTAATTCATAGAATATATGTTGGTTGGTTTCATCTCTTCCTATAACACTCAACAAAAAGAACGGGGTAGTTGTAACAACCGCAGAATAATGCCAGATATAGTATGTTAAATTGTCGTATCAACAGGCTGTAATAAGGAATCGCTTCTACTTGCCTGTGAAGGTGAACAACAAATGGTTATTATAGGTAGAGTTAATGAGTAATATTGAGTAATTGAATTAATTGGAGTGTACGGTTGTAATGTTTCAAATGAAAGCACAGAAGAGGGTGAATACAGTGAGTCATAAGTTGCTAGTAATCAATCTCCACCTCCTAATGTAGAAAAAATGGAAAAATTGGACACATCAATAATTAAAAATGTACAAAGATTTCTGCAGTATTCAACATGGCCTCTAGCACAAAAAGCCCAATGCTGCGACCATTACACTTTCTGTGCACTTGTCTGCGGGGTTTTTACACACACAAAATGAGACACTTCGTGCATTTTAATCACAGTGGATGTATGTGCCCCACCATCTCGACACTGCATCTGCGCCTTATGTTGAAATGATTTGTGCAATGCCTTGAAGTAGTTTCGATGTTAAAGAGGCCCTGCAACACTTTTCTGAGTTATAATGGAACAGTCTCACTATAAGCGCATGATGCTCCACGAATCAAATGCTGCAAAAATTTTTAGAATCCGCCAAGTACGAGCGGAGTTGCAGGGATTTGTCGCATGCAGAAGTCTTGCCATCATTTAGTACGAGAAAGCTTTCAAGCCCAACTTGGTCAACTTCAGCAGACAGGGTATCCGGGTCATGTCACTATGTCAGTGGCTAACTCTTTATTGCAGGCAGTCTAGAAGTCCCAGAAGGAGCAAGTGCAGAAAAAAATCCCACAGTGAGAATGGGAATTTTCTAGGCTTGTGCGAATATTCGAGCTCTTCGAATATTCGAACGAATATTACAGTATTCGAATTCGCTTCGATTCGAAGTTAAATTATTGAAAATTTCGAAGTATTCGAAATGAACGAATAGGTGTATATTAGTCCGCATGTAACCCCCCCCTGTAAAGGTGGTTTCACTGCAACAGAGGAGTGGTATGCCGTGAATGCACCTTTCCAGGAAGAATCCGCACTGCCGCGAAGCCCCCTTTCAAGGTTAAATGAACAGATTATCCTCATCATCATTTTTTAAGTTTAAAAGCTTGTTATACCAGCTTATATGCTCCAAGTATAGTAAATTTTAAAACGTCACATATTTTACAGGTTATCACCTGCATTCTACCGAAAGCCAAGTCCTGCTACCATTCAAGGTTGCTCCCACTTCCTTTGAACCAAAAAGAATGACATTTGCACATGCCTTGTTACAACTTTAAAACATTGTGCCGGTTGGTTGGGTCATGACAAATACGGTCATTTTTTTTTATAATATGTGACATATACTATTCGAATTCGATTCGAATTATTCGACCAAAATCACTATTCGCTTCGAACCTAAAATTTGCTATTCGCACAAGCCTAGAATTTTCGTAGTACCGCTGTGATACCGTACTTTCACGACGTCTCCCATCGCCTATAAAAGACTGGGGGCCGTGTCGGAGTACGAGTGGTTTTCACGGCAGCCCGTAAGTTGTTGTCGCTTTGCAACGTAAGAAAGAAAAAGGCGACGGGAACAAGCGCTTGCACAAGTAACCACAGAAACAAGTTCGTGAATTGTGTCGAAAAAGTGGTCTAAAAGATTCCGCTCACATGCGGAAAGAAATATGTAGGCCAGACGGGAAGGTGCCTTAATTAAAGACTCCGGGAGCACAACAACAATATGCATAAATCGGTGCAAGGGCACCTAGGCTTGCATTGTCGGCATTGCGGATGCCAGCCAAAGTTCCGTGAAACCAAGGTTGTTCACTAGGCACAATGATCAGATGACGCGCGAAACATTGAGGCGCCTGAGATTATTCACCTGGGGGATGGCTGCGTCAGTATGGCACCTTTGGGACTAACGCAGAAGGAAATAATCTATCTGAATTTGTAATGCAGGGACATGCGATAGGTGAGTGTTTCCATGGCATGAGTGGTTATTGGTACTGTACTATTTATAATTTTTGTAAACCATATTTTGTAGATGTTTTGGGTTTGTTTGTATGTAATTATGAAACTGATTGTATAAAAGCATCATGTGTCCGTCCAATCAATTCTGTTGAAAGTTTGCACTTGTGTTTGTGTGGTTCAGTGTGCGTCTTTTAGGCGGTGCGCAATAACATAATGAACCTTAAGAAAGGGAAAAAAATAATGAACGATGCAACAATGAAACTTTTCTTAAGTCCACTCCATTTGCACAGTTTTTCTACTCAAGTTGTATTTAAGCCAACCAACCCGAATATGGTGCTGGTAAGTGGTGGTATCTCATCACTTATGCATAAGGGAAGTTGAATTGCACAGAACAGTGGAAATACTTCGGAGTTCTTAGAAGAGCTGATACATTGCTATGAAGAAATGCATGCTTTTTCACAGCTCCAATTGGTGCCAGTTTTGAGTGCTTTGACGCTGTCAAGTTTTAGTGCTGTGTATGTAGCGTATGCAACAACATGAGATTTCGCATAGAGCACATGCGCACAACTTTTTCTCATGCGCACCATACGAAAACGCAGAGTTCTTGTGCATGCAACGCTGTTACCGATGCAACATACACAGTACTAAAACTTCATGTTGTCTTGCTCGTTCAACATGACCCTGCAAAAAAAGAAATGTGAAGAACATCCAAAAGAAACGCAAGTCTGCTGTCCCTTCTCCCTAAAACTCTTATATCTTGTATGCTCCCACATACAAACACACACATGAAAATACATAAAAGGGAGTCAGAGCCTCTTCCGCCCCCCCCCCCTCCCATCCAAAGAATATTTCTGGCTATGCTCCTGCGTAGTAGGAAATAATGACAAATGCACTGAGGTAGTGTTTCACAACTTGGAAAATTTATTCACTCGAAGCAGAACCAGTGTCCAGCACTGCCAAAGGTTTTTTTTTTTTTTTTCACGAATACCGGGCACGTTACAATTTCATTCCAGGTGAAAAAAAGAAACACCTTTGTACATCATACACAGAGCAGGGAATGCAGCAGAGAGGAAGAGCGAAATGTATTTCACAAACACTTTTAACAGGACCACATAAAGTTGAGGCAAATGCATGCGAAAAAAAGAAAAAGGCCATTGATTTGAGAAAGATCTGCGGACATCTTAGTTGCACGATCATTACAATGTACATTACTGCACAAGGCATAATTTGCTTGTCAGTGAGGGATTCAGGGAGAGTTTTCCCGATAGTATTGGTCACACACTTTCTACCGCGCTGTACCTTGTGTGCCGCAAAGGTGGGAGAACGAAATATAGTTTGAAATGACTCGCATTTTTTGTGGGCAGTGTGTTTTGTGTTCTCAATGTGGTTTCTTTTTTCTGCATCATTAGAAATAATGCACAGGAAAAAAGAGACGCCCGTCTATTTTGTTTAGTGCAGCTGGTCGGCGAAGTTTGCAAAATCTGAAATTAGCGCCAGGAAACCTAGCAGCATATGCACAGAGCTAATGTTAAGCAGCAGAACTGCATGCTGATGCACATGAGGGATGCTGAAATACAGAAATTTTTATGAATACAGACTTATTTCTCTCAGACTTTCAAAATAGGAATTAGGAACCATCAATAACAAGCATGATGAAAAAGATAATCTTATGCGTCCTATTCAACGCCCGATGTTATAAAAAAAATTATTAAATCTGGTAAATGGCCTGTGGACTAGATGCACGGGCGGGCCATTTTTATTGGTGGGCAAGGTTTTAATAACGTTTTATCCCCACATGTTGGGCCAAGGTATCTAAATATCATTTTCTGAAATTGAATATTTCAATTCATAATAAAAGTATTCAACTTGTAATTCGTCATGTTTGCATGCTTCCTTGCTCAAAGCCTTGCAAACTGCTTTGTCCCAGTGCTTAGGAAATGAGAAAATTGCAACGTTTTTCACAACCTTTTGGCCTCATGAAAGCAGCTGTGAGCAGCTGCGCTTTCACTGCAAAGTGTAAAAAGATGTGTGTATTGATGGGTCTAAAACTGGCACATGTCTCGCGGTTAAAACTTTCTCAACAGCAGCAGTGTATCAAGGGGTGCAGGAGGTGTTGTTGTTCCCTTTTTAGCAAGGTGTTATCGAGGGGCGTATAAAATTTACGAGGGTGCTCAACACCTCCCCTACTCCCTTGCTTATTGATCTACACCGTCATACATATGCTAATAAAACTTCGCCAGGTGCAAAACAGAGGAGATTCACATCAAAGGATAAACAGACGACCACTCTAGCCCCGAAAACTCATTCCGATTGGTCTGAGAATAGGACCTAAAGTACGATCCACGGCATCAACATGATTGAAATCGGCCAACCCGGCTCAAACGAATAGAAATGATGGTATACCCACCATACATGAGCGCGAAGCTCATGGGAGTTTTTCAGAAGTAAAACTTCGCAGCTACAAGAATCAGACCTGACACAGTGGCTCTTTTCCAGTTGAGCTAACCAGGATGCCAAGAGGGGCAAGGGCAAGGCAAACCATACTGACAACTTGAAGTGGCAAATCACTTGAACAAGTAAAAGGTGAAGGAAGTTTTATAAAAGAACGATGCTAGGAGATCACCCGAAAGTCGCTTAAAGCTTCAGAGAAAACTGATACAAGTAGTATTTTAGAAAGAGCAATTTAAAGACGAGAAATGCATCCTGGTCCAGCCATCAAACGTGGTGCCTTTTGGGAATTTGCTGCAACTTGTCATAGCTACAGTGTTACAATTGAACGTTTATAATGAATTTTCGGATATAACGAAGTTATTTTCGTGGCAGATGTGACTGTTATAATGAGGTTTGAGTGTAACTAGGAAGCCAGCAGGCAGCAAGGCAAAGATTAATCGACTGCATCTCAAAGCGCTGGAGTGTGGGCTCAAAAAGTTGAGAGAGAGTCGTGAATTGTAAATCATGCATCTGCCAGAGAGCAGGACTAAGCTACGGACGTGACGCAAACCTCAATTTCTCGAAGATGTTTCAACCATTCTGAAACCATAGCTGTACCTGTTTCAACCGCTTGCACCAACATCAACGAGTACAACTGCTGTTTGAAACAGCTACAGTTTCTCTGGCTTTGCTTGCCAGTAATTGAAAAGCTGTGTCCATTAGTTAATTCGATAAGCGTGCAGTCATGTTTGTAAGGTCTCATGTTTTATGTGCCAGCTGCCATTACCTGTCATCATGCAAGTGATATTGATATCTTGAATGATTTCAAAGAAGAAAAAAAAGGAAACACTTCGAAAGCATGTTTTTTTTCTTCGATGTCTTGGACCACTATCCGAGGTAAACCATTGGGATAACGTATTTATTGAACTAGAACATATGCAAAAATTTTACGCGGGAAAAGAAATTCCAATTTTCGCAGAACTAACTTTGGAATTGGAGGGTTATAAGTGATCCCTCTGTCTCTGTTTGCCGCATCGAACAAATGGCCCAAAGCACTTATTATTCATATTTTTTGTTGGCCAAGTACTTCTTTCACAAGTGAACTGCATAGACTTAAGATTGAGCTACATTTACACAATGTTTCTTAAAGATGTGCTTCAATGGGCGTTAAAATTTAACTGTCACTTGGAATCGAGACAAGGAGATATGGTTTTTGATACCAAGACAAGGAGTCTTAACTCTACACGTAGCCTGCTAATGTTGGAACATCAAAAACTCATCTAGGTTCTAGCTGCAAGGTCTGCGAATCTCCCAGTTTGAATTATAATACACGAAGCGATGTTCGTTACTACAAATCAGCTGGCTTGACCATATGTATTATTTTTTCCCGCACTATTCCTTGAATGTAAGGAATTGGCGCACTGTGACATTAACTTGACAGTAGTGGTTTACACTTTGGGCTAAGCTAATGAAAATGGCAGTAGTTCCGGGCGACCCAACTAAGGCAGTGTAAATACTGAGCGGCTTTTGGCTTACTGCTGTGCTTCAGCTTCTACAGAAATCACTCTCCGTCATGCAGACCTTCACTAACGAGGGGGGCTTGTAGGAACAGACAAAAGTGCATACCATGCCCACGTTACACATAAACACCACACACACACACAGTCTACACATTCAGTGGCCCCCAATGACACTTGCAAATCAACAGACACCACTGCATGCGACATTACGCTAGCATGTAGTACACTTCACACAGACCTCAAAAAGGCGAAACAGACGGAGAGATGCATTGAACTGCGGCCAAAATCACCGGGCTTGTTTCAAAGTATAGTCTTTGTCGAAAATTGTGAAGCTGCTCCGCCAGTGACCAGATCTGTCGTCAACGGATTCTTCTGCAGTGTTTAATGCCGCAACACTAACCGCGTGGCTATGAGAGAGATTGTTATGGAGGGCTCTGGAGTAATTCTGACTTTCCTTTTACTTTTTTTTATCTGTGCACTGAAAGCATATAGCACGAGAAAATTCGCATGCTTTGACACACTATAATTGTAGCCACTACAGCGGTTGAGAATTGAACCGGAGATCATAGGTGTCAGAAGGACAGTAAGGACACACTAAGGATGTATGGTGCACTGTCCTAAATCTCTTGGTCACAGGCAGTAGCTTCAAAAATTTCTCATGGACTCCACAGAGAGTCCTTCTGTATCACTACCACACTTACACACGTGCTGTTGTAGACAGAAAAGAAAAAAAAAAACGTACATAAGCACTATGTCGCAAGTATGCACATCCGTTCAAAGTGTGCAAAAAAGAAAGACTCGACGTTATCTCTCATCCCTTTCAGTTTCTCTACTCAAAAAATGCATCAACACACCTCTGCAGTTGGTGGTTTCAATAAAACTCTCACACCTACAAGAGTGCATGGACAACTCCCTATAAGATGTGCTTCACAATACCATCACACGAAACAAGCACATCGAACGACACACACAACACACGCATACTCTGCGCAAGCTCTCGAAGCGATGTGCCACGAGGGCATCAACCGTCAAGCAAATGCGGCAAAGCGTAGATTGCCTCTTTTCCCAGCCATATTTCAAGGACATGCACTATAGTCTACACAGACAAAGACAGAGCGTGTTGGTGGGGGTGTTACTAAATATCTATCACAGCCCCTAGGATCAACAACAAACATTAACCAAACTGAACATCCACTCTAAAACAGGTGTGAGAAAAACATGCTACCGTGCGTGCCATCTACTATGCAGCTTTCTCTTGAAAGCCACTGGCAAATCTTCACCTGTTATGGGTGCCCGTTGCACAAAGCAAGAAAATAGGCCTGCTGAAGGAGTTGACACAAAGGAGGTAGATGCAAAACATTTAAACGCAAAATTGTAATTCCGACAAAACGTTTCACAACTTGCAGCAGGCTCTTCCACTGAAACTTGCCTTAGAGTTCTTGCCTTAGAGTACGTGACAAATGCATCATATATATAATCCCAAGGGGTCACAGAAATGGTATGTTGGGCTACATTTCGTAAGTGGACCTTGGAGCTGAGCAAACACAGCGTTCATTGTCCGTAAATGATTTCGAAGCACCTGAACTCAATGAAAATGAAAAACCAATGGTAAGAGGTTCAATCGAGAGTTAACTTTGAGGCTATTGTACGTACATTAATAAACATACGCTAACATTTTTTGTCTCGGTGATGCCGAGTGGTCTTAAGTTTCAAGAAAGAGGGAAAATATAGTGCTTTACATGCACAGACTGGAGGAAATCCTCAAAGCTGAAGAACATTAGCACACGTGATCGCTACTGCAGGAAGGTATGCAAGAGGTCACACAATGGTGCACTTACTCTATGGAAGGTGAGCAAACGTGGTATCTGACAAGTGTGACTAGATGTGCAACGTGTGCACCGAATATAGTTGGTGAGTAACCGCAGAAGAGTACGCTTCAAAGAAAAAAAAAAGTTCGTGGCGAAAGGGATTGTTTGTTTCCCCTATTCGCACTCTCCATTTCATAAACATGGCCCAAAACATTACAGCAGGTGTAATCGCGTACCATTCACCATACAGACACGACACACATTACACTGGCAACACACGACGAACACACGCCAAGTATAAAACGGAAGCTTTGCAAGTTCACCGGGAAGTAGAAAAAAGAAGAGCGACTCACAACCGTCGGTTTCGCATGAATAGCAAAGCTTTTTCAAGACGCGCATCACAAATGAGCCTACAAAGCACTGCAGCGTGCCAAGGACAGGAGACTAGATTAGAAAATGCTCGCTCCAAATTGCTAGCAAATGGTTACGGCGGTCTTGCAATACAAATGGGAAGGCCAAAATGCAGTGAAAAAAAAATGGCTGAACGTTCGTCTTGCTAAGTTATGTGTAGCGAGTGTCAGGTTCGTTCACCTCAGTGCTGCCCACAAATCCAATATTGTAGACCATAAAAATGGAGGGCCGGTGTATAAAGGGCACAGATCATCTTGAGGCCAGCCAAAATATGCAGCTAGGACTATTGCAGAAGCATAGGTGGTGCATATGTTCTACTACGTCTAAATAAATTTGCGAAGCTGGCAGTGTAGGCGTACGTCATACACGCCACCTCTGCCACAGGCAGTTGTACCGAGAGCCAAGCACCATGCAATGTGTTGGTCAGTGATGACTCATAGCCGGAGAATGCTATGTAAGCATGGCCACTACTTCAAATTGAAAGGTGAAACTGCCATCACGTTCCAAATTCGAGGCGGAGCATTGAGCGCAGAAACATTCTGGAATACCCAAGGTAGCGCATACCTCAAGTAGTAACCTCGCCACTACCAACTTCGGGACTAGGTTATCTTACGTCAGCCACAAGAGGCAGCTTTCGCGCTGGCTGCTTTTTAGAGTGGAAGCTGTATACTCAGACGTTCGACGCTACTCGGATAGTAATGGACACTAGAGATGTGGTATTTATAGCAGCTGAGTGAATTGCCCCTACACGAGCAATTCGGTATGGTGAATGATAAATTGCACTGAAGTTGTGACAGCCACAGCATGTGGCACCGAAGCTACCTTTTGATTTGCCGTTCCATTTGCCATTTGGTACTTACAGACAGCTGCACGTGCCCATCAATGTGCCAGTCGAAAAGACTGTAGAAGGCACCAAAGCAGAGCGCAATGCCCACTGTATAGATAGCTTCTGCACTAATGAAAAGTGGCAGCTTTTGCAATCCACTCTTGCTCTGCATGTCGCACTTAATTGATGCTCTTCTTTACCAAGGCCATTTGAGGCAGTTATTTGCACATCAGTGCACTGAGATGTAGTTGAAAGACTTTTATATAATGGAAGAGACTGGCAAGACTAAAAAAGAATCAAGTTGTATCTGTGTACTTCGCCGTACACTATCTGCATGGCTAAGGCTTGCACCATAGTACTTGCACACAGACAAGATCCATATACAGGTAGAAATACGTAATTGCATGCATAACACCTCACAGATATGAATGAAGTAGATTCAAATGTGTGGTAAATTAGCAAGTGTAGAAACATAAAAGTGGAACGAAAGCACCACAAGATGCACACAGGATAATTATGTAAAACGTTTTTGTCCATTTTACCCTTACTTGTAGCTGTTTTCTAAATCTGCACATACATCCTGTTGACAGTACTCACAGTCAACTTAACACCCGCCCTCTGCTATGGTGCCAGCATTGCCAACTTTTTCAAATTTTATGCTAAATCTAGTAGATTCAGTGGCAAAAATGCACGCTTACCAAAGAGTTATAGATTTTTAAGCACAAACTTCAAGTTCATTTGCTTTGTGGAAAATTTTCTTCGCAAACTTTTACTAATTTTATCACTGTATCCACCAGTAGGTTCTATCAGACTGCAGATGCCACTTCAGTAGAGCCTTGGGAAGAAAAGGCAGCAACAATGTTTTGTAGTGAATCTCTTAAGAAACAGTGCCTCTCTCCAATAAAGCATCTGCACACAAAACTGATGGAGCATAATCTTCAAAACATGCACTAATATGCATGATGTTAGTGACATAAGGAAATCGGGCACGATATGAATCTCATATGTCACTTAATTTCAGCATTGTTAACACAATTTGGTTCAAGTTCGTGATAATGCTTGGGCAGTGCTGTTATCGCGCTCCCTGACGTCGCTCAGAGTAGCAGGCCTAATTTTTGTCAAGATTTTTGTTAGACAACTTTTGAACTGCTACTTGCACCACGTTCAGTGGATTACGACGAGTTCTGAACATTGTTTTAAAGGAACATTTTGCAAAATTGGCAGAACTGGACGAGGAAAGACTTCCTAACGCGACCCACACGTGCAGACTTCCGTGACTGAATCTGTGCAGCAGCACCTAATGTGAAAAAGCAAATCGCCAAAGCACAGAAATTTCGCATCCTTCACCCTTTCTCTCTCTTCTCCTGTACCAGCAGCATTACATCACCGTTCCATCACTCTGCATACTTGCACCAAACTAGACGCACACACCGAAACCTTAATCTAAAAGCCCTTTTCTTGCAACAATCGACAGCACGTTCCACACTGCAAGCGAAAAACGGTCCTGCGCCACACAGCCACGCGGACAAAAGCTTCACGAGAGGACATTTGTTTTATGCTCCTGGGACTACACCTTCACTGCTCGTGGATTTGATATTGGGTCGTCATCATCGTCTCTCCTCGGGCACAGCAGGAGCAGTGGTGAGTCTACTGATCATAAACACGAAGGTCACACAAATCACTCTGGCCACACACTACCAGGACATTACAAAACGTACAACTCTCTCGGCCGCTGTTGTAAGCTGTGCTCAGTGCGATCGATGCAGCTTCATTCGGTGCTGAAGCGATAAGAAATGGAAACTTCTGGGTCGAAAAAGATCAGTAGCTGCGCCAAACTATGCCACTGCACTTACTTAGAGCCGGTATACTTGCATAACTACAGCGTGTGGTCTCGTGTTTTCCCGAGATCTCGACCGAGAAGTGGCGTGGAAGATGAAAAGTGTTTCTATGGATAAAGCAGGGACAAACTGGCCGAACATTTCATGTTACCCAGTGGCCGTAATGGTGCGTGTAAAACCAATGCCTGAATGCAGTGGAACTGGTGGCATCGTGTTCAAACTGCAGCTACACATCTTCCAAACATCATTTTTGACGTTTGTGTGGATTTGTGCCCACTGCGAATTTGGAGCACGAAGAGAATCTGCACTTATGCACTGAACACAATGTACGCCAACAGAAGTGTTATCACAAATGACAATCCAGTAAGTTTGTCTAGGAAGAGGGGTGGCAGTGGTGACGCTGCCGTTATATCTCTCAGTACATTTGGATAATACTGTGCTTGGATAAGTTGCATCATGCGAGTTTTGATAGCTTGCTCTGGCATGCTAATACCACTAAAGAATACGCTCTTTGCTTCTGTAATTTGGTAAAATTAGGAGATGGGAGAAACTCGCTAAAGAAGAGATGACAATGAGCTACGGTTTTTGATGGGATGGCAGATGCAGTAAAGATGGCGACGTGTAAGACATATATACATTTCCTGCAAAAATGCAAATGTGGGCTTGAGTTCGTCTTATATGCGAGCTGCGATTCAAAGATGCTTCAGCGTCTCTCAACCTAGTCTTTTTTATTTCATTCTCATCCCTCTACTGCAACGCGTAATCGTTAAGCTAGTGTAACATGCTTTTATCAACATAAGACCTCATTGCAATCTGGCTGTCAATGCTTCCAGATCCTAATTGACGACTCACCCATGTTAGGCTTGCTATTTTCAAAACAATATGCAAACAAACCGTTTTGGGAGGCTAGACACAGTAGTATACACTTGCACACTCTTACGAAAGCTGAGGCGGCAATGACAGTAGTTGACAATGTGAGCAATGCAACGGGAGAGTAAAAAACAGTGACCAGAAAAAGTGCATAAGTGATCTTTCTTTCCCCGTCACGAAAAACAAAATCTTTAACTCGATGTAATGCTTGCTGCTAAATATGGCGGCACGACCTCAAAGCAAAGTTGTGTGCAGCATAGCAACAGCAAGGTTATTCACATGTGTGTGTGTGTATGAAGAAACGAAGACACTGTGGAATGTAACAGCAAATATTGCAGAAGTTTTAAAACAAAATGTGTTGATAACAAAAAATCATGTGCTATACATTGCTTGTCGCGTGGCAGAAAGCACAAGGTGGTAGTAATGTTGATGACCTAACCACCGTTGAGGATACAGTTACTTTAATAAGATACTCTGTGTGTCATGGCACCAGATGCACCGACACATGCGGTCAACCGAATTCCTGGCACTGCGCCAAGCTCGCTAAATCGGCACCAGGATACCTGATGCACAATCGTGCGCAATGTTGCGAAAAGTGATCGTGTCCCCAGAAGTGATCAATCAAGATTACCGCACCAGACACCTCCACAAGCACTGGCATAACCCGTTACAAGCTTTACCAGCGTACCATTCACACAGTCTTATTGAGATTTTCCTTCTTCTATTTGTGGACATCAAGGTGCAAATCAGAGAAACAACGCAGTGTGGTTGTGCCTTAAGCCTAACGTGTATAACACAGTGCCAAAAATAAAAAAAGTTGACCTCAATGGCAAAAAAATCTTGTCGGCTCTGCAGTGAGCTCGGCAAGCGAAGTGTCTTCTGGAGCGTCTTAGCCCACTACGCACTATAAGTTGTTACGCCGCATTTCTTTAATATATAGAAAAGTGTAAGAAGAAAAAAAGGAACATTCTGCTAACTGCCAGTACCCTAAGGGCAGTGTGCCTCCAGACTATTCTAAGGCCTGTCTATGCTAAAGCACTTTCTGCCATTTATTCACATTGAACATTATGACCTCGCACGTACCTTTCTGAATCAATCAGGACGAATAAACTGAGTGAAAGTTGTGCCAACTCAGCGAAAACAATCCGCTTGTAGCAGGAAAAGATTGAAGTCAGGTGTAACACGCTTGTGTTCATCTACTAATGTGACGTGCCAGCAGCGAACAGTACCACCATAATTTTAAATGCCTGTAAATGCTTGACTTGCTCGACGCAGTACCAGCGGGGTAGGCTTGAAAGCACCACTCTGGTATTTCAACTGACAGTCAAGCACTTGCAGTCATTGCAACAATTTGCTAACAGTTCCAGGTAATAGGGTGCCTATCGAAATATTGTCGTAACCAAGCTATAGACTCAAACCTTAAACTTGGATAGAAAAATTGTAAAACAGGCTAAGTTTATTAAATAAGTTAGCAGGTCTTCCAGCTCCTAACAAGTACGAAGTATTTACAACATTGCTTAGCGAGAAAAAAAGAATGTGAAAAACGCAAAGTGTTCTAAAAATTGAAGTAATGGGAAAAATAAGTTATGTTCTCTAAACCGCTAGTACAAGTTAACTTCAGAAAGAGGAACATACATCTCATTATTCAAAATATCAGACAGGGAAGCTATTCCGATGGAGGACACTAGTAAACATCATTCAATAGCTCACCGGTATCGCATGTAGTGTACTACTACCAAGCACTCACAAATGCTTATTATATATCATTCAGCACTAAGTGAAAGCAGAGCCATTTCCAAAGCCAAGAAGACAGATGTCAGGCAGCCATTAAATGTGCCGCTTTTTGTTTTCTTCCCTTCTTGCCGGTACTGGCAACTTCATGTGAAAGTGCTTTGAAAACCATAGTGCACATATTCCTACAAAACATCACTCTATACACATCACATGTGCACGACATACATGCCTGCACGACAACTAGATGGGTGAAAATGGATGATCATGGAATGTGCACGACATCGCCCCATAAATCACGTTTGAAACCAGAAGTAGCTAGCTTTTGAAGGCCAGCATCACTTAAGGATTTCACACGTTGGATGCGACAAATTGCTGCGAAGCAGCAATTTGTCGGCAATAAAAAAAAAAATTGCACATGCAGCAGTCACTCTTGGGTCAACTGGGTATGACTTGGGTATGAAGGTGTTGGGGAAGCTCTGTTCTCTATGGAAATGCAATCTAACTCGCTACCCAATGCTGGGAGTAATGTGAATGTTCGTAGCACCCAAACTGAGAAACTCTGCGCTCTGTTGAGGAACACCAGATTTAGCTGATCTCATTGTTGCGGCAATGTGGGCTTGCAAAAGCAGTGCGCAAAATGTGAGAACGTCGACTTGTCTTTTTACAGACAGTGAGAAAGCACCACCGAAGCTCAATGGTCTTTACACTGTGTGGCCCCCAGGTGGCAATGTAAAATGGTGCCAAAAAATGGCTTGGGCAAAGCGCGAGAAAGGCTGGAAGCGTTCGCCTCACGGCTCGGAGGAGGCGCCAATGACTGAAGCAAACGACGTAGAGTTTGCGCGCTCTAGCACGGGACACTCCAGTACGGCAGCGCCTACGCTGCTTCGTCGAAGCATCATGGCAGTGACGAGCATCCACTTGTTGTGCCGCGGGTCGTAGCGCTCAACAGTGTTGAGGCTTGAGCTGCCGTCGTTTCCGCCAACGGCGTAGAGGAAGCCGTCGGCTTGGACCACCTCGTGTGTCGTCCTGCATGAATAAGACCGCGTTCGATTAGGACGACTCTCAGCTATTTGAAGTTGGGTGGCTGTTTGAACCAGTGATTTGCTTTTCGTTATTTTATTATTTGAGGAATCGCAGCAAGGAGGCAGGAGGTGGACCCCTAGGTCAGGAAAATTAAAAATGTGACAAATAAAAGCGAAAAATGGAAAAGACATTAGGGGGTAATTGCGCTTTTAATAGCTGCACCCACCCATAATGGATGATTAGGCTGCCGTCCATTATCCATAATTGCAGGCAGCTGACTTCCATGACTTGAGGGGACCAACAAAACTAAGTGAATTATCTGCAAGGTCAGATTAACGAGGACGCCTCCAGAAAACTGCCTAAACACAACAAACCATGGCCTTATTCATGAACTTCCCAATTTTAAGAAGCTTAAAAGAAATATTAACTCTGTCCATTTTGATGGCTTCACAGTAGAAAACAAATGTAAAATGATATTAGAGCTCCTACACATGCCTGAAATACAGTGGGCATCCGATCTCTTTTAAGAACATAAGTGTAACAAGTCTAATAGACAATGAGGTTGGGCTAGTTGGTACAGATCCACAATAGTAGGTAGGTGTTTGTCTTAAATTTGCATTACCTACTACAGTAGAACCCCGCTGTTACGTTCCTCACTGCTGCGTTTACCTGGCTGTTACGTCGTTTCCCGCCGGTCCCGGCATAGCTCCCATAGGATACAATGTATTGGGAACCCCGCTGTTACGTCGTAACTGTCGGACCGTTCCCGTATGATACGTCGCGAAGTGCGCCCGGAGCCGACCGAGTGACTACCAAAGAGAGCGGCCATGGTGCATTTTCACGCAGCTTGGCCTCGTTTGACCGTAATATTAGCCGCATGAGAGGCGCAAGCAACAGAATCTTTCAATAGATGCAAACAAAAGCATGGCCTTCGAGATTCAAATTGCAAAGATGGCGTCTATGACGTAACTGCTCGCGAAAGCAAGGCCTTCGAGATTGGCATTTACTATTGACAAAAGCATAGCCTCTGAGATTTGCATTGCACAAACATGGCGTGTATGACGTAATTGCTTGCGAAAGCAAGGCCTTCGAGATTGGCATTCACTTCTGCCATCGCGCTGGCGTAGACTCATCATCATCGTTATTTATCGGAGAACGGGAGGAGTTCGAGCTGGTTGGAGCTCGCATGGTCGTGCGTGCGGTTCGCGGTCGGACTCGCCGCGCCGGTCGTGATTGCGTGTGCTTAGTTCTTTCATGCCTACAGCTGTTGGTGTTAAAAAAATCACATACGTTGGTTACATTTCTGTGGATAAGGCCGTCCTAAGCTCCGCGTTTCTATCCATCGGCTAGATCGCGGCTGAGCGCGCCAATTTTCGTGCTGCTCGTAAGAATTGAAATAAAATTCTGTACCACTAAATATTTTGCCGTTTTTCCTGTTTTTCGGCTCTTACGTTTCCCGTCTCTTACGTTTATTTCCTACGGTCCCTTCAAAAACGTATCAGCGGGGTTCTACTGTACTATAATCTAACAAGCTGGCTGGAAAGAGATGAAATCAGCAAAGTTTATATGCAGACCGGAATTTTTAATTTTTTTTTTTACCTAGTATTGATTGTTTTGCTTCTCATACAGACCTTTACCACTCCCTGGAGGCCTCAAGGTGTTGACCTTTATACAGTAAACCGAGCATTTGGCATTCCTTATTCATTGAATGGATCCGCAACAATGGAAATAATGAAAGTTTTGACACAGCATGTATGCAAGTCCTAACAAGGACCTTCATTCACAATCAGTTTGCCTTAAAAGTGAGATTACGGAGCATAATTAAAAAGTCTACTGCATTACTATCCAGCTGCCAGGTGACACTTTGTGTGCTAACTTTCTTACTGCTTTCACCTACTCAAAAAGGTCTGCAACTTGCAAAAACACTGCAAAATATGCAATGTTACATCGACATTGGTGGTGTGCTGTTTTGGAGGCACACAACCATTCAAGAAAAAGTGTTTTGCTTTTCTTTCTATTGTTAATAATTAGAAGTTCTCAACCACATGTGCATAATGCAAGTAGGATGTCTGGAAGCAACGTTCATCTGGCAAAGATCAAATTAAGGTTTCCTATTAATAAACAAGCATTGAAGACATAAAGCAATTATATACAAAGAAGGGGTGCAGAACTGGCCTGCGTGAGTGCATGGATCCTACGTGGTCCCACATGTTGGCGGCCAGGTCAAAGCGCTCGGCGCTGCTGAGGCAGAGGCTGCCGTCGTTCCCACCGACGGCGTAGAGGGACCGGTCGAGGACGGCCACGCCGCAGCTGTTGCGCCGGCTGTGCATCGACGGCAGCAGCCGCCAGCGGCCCTCCCGCGGGTCCAGCCGCTCCACGGACGACTGGTAGTTGGCCCCATCGTGACCCCCCACGGCGTACAGGCAGTCCTCTGGAAGGCGCCAGCATTACTTGTGAATGCCAGCGGCACTGTGGGCACACCCCAATAAGGTGTCCTAAATGCCTTCCAATAATTCCATATGGTGTCTGTTAGACTGTTAGGGAAATTTTATGGACTTTACATGGAATCCACATACACTCCATAAGATTACATGGAAACAATATGGCCTTTTTGCTCTGTCTATTGCTCTGCTCTGTTTTGAGCAAGTGTGTCCCAATGAAAGAGTGAGAGCGCACGTTGCCTTTTTTAATGAGAGATACGGAGCATATTTTGAGCTCCGTGGAGTGCTCAAAGCTGCCCTGCAGATACGGAAATAGTGGACCAGAATTCTGCGTGACGCGTTTCTTTCACATGCACTTTTGCGTTCATTTCCTGTTCACCATGTTTTGTGGCACTGAGGTAGGAATGCCACTAGTAGGCACTTGGCGAAAGCACCACCGCTTCTGATGGTGTCCACCAAGACAAAGCAAGAGGGTTTGCTTTTACTGCTCAATAATGACAGCTCTTGACTCTTGAGTTCTGACATGTGTGATGAATTGAATGTTAATGAAGACCCAAATAATGTCCCCTACACTTTCCTTGGCTTCATTTCCTGTTGGCTTCATAAGGCTGTGTTTAACAAAGAAATGAGCCCTTTATCCATTCCCTTGTTTCGTTCATTCAGAGCGAGGATTTCATTCCAGCAGACTTGATGCCTTTAGGTAGTATGTGAGGATTCATTGCCCATCTGCCAGCTTGCAAAAATGATCTCGTGCTATGTCACGCCAAATGGCAAAAGAAAAGTATTCCACATACGTCGCCTTGGCGACGAATGGCGCTGGCTAACACTCCCGAGATTACATGTACAGAAATACCCAATAAAGTGGATGGGAGAGCGACTGTCACCATAGCTCAATTGGTAGGGCATCGGGCACATTATCCGAAGCTTGTAGGTTTGGTCCCTACTGGCAGCAAAGCGAAGCGACGAATTGTAACTGGTGTTACTTCAATGAAAAGTTAGGCAATCTGAACAAAATATGTTTCTTCAGTTTCGTCTGTCCAAGGTTTCAGTTTTTCACTGACACAGGCACTGCACTCCCTGAACCTGCAACTGTTCAAGTAACGTTATCAGACATAACCTATAAAGTATTTGTAAGACGTCGCTGGCTATACCCCTAGCTTTGGTGACTGAAGCCGCATCACAATTGCTAAAGAATATCCCCCCCCCCCTTACCTGTAATTTTAGAACTTCGAACCTAGTGCCTTCTTTTCACTCATACCAACACGTAAAAGTACACTGTTTTAACTATACAATGAACATTTGGAATTCCTAGTCCAATACAATAAGTTCTTGGCTTTTATATTAGTGTTCAGTTACTATAGAAAAGTAATGTTTTGAATAAGCAAACTGCTTCACCCGTGTTGCTTGTGTGTTTGCTAGCCCCTGTCCCTTGCTTCAATTAGTGCCTATTTGTCGCTCCTAGCCTTGTGTTTAGTCATGTGGTCTTGCTTTTCTTTTTTCCTTTTGCTCTAGTTTTGTGTCAATGCATTTTGTATAAGTGAACTCAATAACTGAATGAACGAACAAACGAACGAACGAATGAATCAATGAATGAATGCATGATTGTTTGAGGGGAGAAGGGAGAGAGTGCCGGCATAAGTGGACCAATCCCATGTGGGTGGGATAATAATTGTTGGGGTTTAATGTCTCAAAACCATTATTTGATTATGAGGGACGCCCCAAGAGGGTGGGATGAAAGGGAGTGAAGAATGCGTGTGTGTTGGGTGCTGGTCTTGGAGGCTGAGTGTGCAAATGCCGGGAGAAGAATGAGATGGCGTAAGTGTGAAGTGAGTGGTGAGGGGGCATGTGTGTGTGCGCGGGAATACGCGGGAAGCGGGACAGAGAGGTACGCTGGGAGTCGGACATGTGGCACGTGGTGTGTGTTGGCTGATCGTCATTTGTGACGAATGAATGAACTGAATCGCTTGCTTATGAACGGCAGACACACCAAGGACAGCAAGGCGGCAGTATCGGCGACGATACTCCATGGCAGCCACAGAGGTCCAAGCACCAACAAGGGGGTCAAACTGTTCTACGCTGCTCAGGCAGGAGGTCCCGTCGTAGCCACCAGCCACATAGATGAGGCCACGCAGGGCTCCCACTCCCAGGCAGCTGCGTCGGCTGCCCAATCCTGGGAGCAGCGACCACGTGTTGCGCACGGGGTCGTAGCACTCCACCGACGACAGGTCCCGCGTGCCATCGAAGCTGCGAGACAACCGGAAAATGGCAGAATTGGAAAATACGATTCCCAACTAAAGTTGCACATTCTGGATTTTGTTAAGCTAGTAGTGACCGGTTCTTTTTTTTTCTTACAGCAAAATGTTATGATATCACGACAATAGTGCCGTAGTTGTCTGTCGCTGCCGTTGTCTGTAACCGCTCATAATGGTGCAATAGTAGCGCAAAAAAAGACGAGGACAAGAAAGTGAATCAGTACCAACTAGCTTGCCTTTCCGTTTTGCTTCACTGTAACCGCTGTCGTGCAAAAAAAGAAAAAAATGAAACAAGAAAAAAATATCCAGGATAGGATGGGATTTGAACCCCGGCTGCATGGCAGTCTAGTATTCTACCACAGAGCCCCGCTGGTGCTCGAAGCTCCTTCGCAAAAAGACCCTATACAGGTGTCATGTAGGGCAAGGAATTGCATTAACATATGTAATATAGCGTGGTCAAAGAGTAAAATAACAACCAGGCGTCACGCAATGCTAATTGCGCAACGAGTGTGTGGTTTAAAGCTTCCCACCCATTCCATAATGCTTCATTGTCATCAACCACATGCAGCATCAACAAAGTGCACATAATGCCTCACAGATGAGTAGCGGGTACCTCGCTTATCCGCAGAAAGACGAAGAATGGCATAGTGGTTGCTTCCCTCCTTCATGAAAATTATGATGATTTATGGCATAGTGGATACCTTGCATGTCTACTTGTATTAGTTGCACCAAGAGAGTTTAGAACGTGCTCTAGAAAGGCTCCTCCTTTAGCTTTTGCTGTGACTGTGCTGCGCAGTTCTGCGCAGGCTTGGCATTTTTTCCTAGTTCACGCTAATATGTATTCCTTTGATGTAAACCAACTCTCCCAGCAACAAGTCTTACTCAACCATTTCTTTTTTACTTTTTCAAGCAATATGTCTACATCTTAAAGTAGAACAAATTTAAAGTCGAAAGCGGTCGAAGTACACATCGTAAGTGCTTGCACTTACAGTCGAACCCAACTGTATCGAACTCAGGTAAATAGAATTATCTTTTATATCAAGCTATTTTTGAGCACAGCAAGTGCTTTAACATCAATGCATAGGAAAACCTACGGCTACATCGAACAAAAACAGAACACATATACCAAACATCCGGCAACACGTAACGCTCCAAAAAGTTGGCTTTCCCTCACAGATTTTCGGCTTTTCGTCACGGAAAGGGATTTTTCGACATGCATTTTGGAGAGCGAGTGGTGGCATTAGGAGGGCGCCGCACGGAGCAAGTAGAAACTACCGCTTGCCATCAGGTGCTTTCCCCCATGATTCTTTGTTGTTGCAACACCAGCCCGTCATGCAGTGTTGCCTTGCACTTCTCCGCTCGTTTTGTTAATGTGATGGATATTGTAAAACTGAAGAACCTGCTGTTCTCCACAAAGCTGGAGATAATCAGTACAGTTGGACGTGGAGAACGGAAGTCTGATGCCGCCGCTGTGTACGGCATCCCAAGAAGCGCACCGAGTACGATATTGAAAAACAACGCCGACATTAGGGCCAAGGTAGAGGGCATGATTCGGGTGCCTGGCGAGTACGCACAGCTGCGTATGAAGATTTCAAGGCACCACTTTTATCTATGTCATATTTTCTCACGTATAACCCACCCCTGCATATTACCCTGCATTCCAACCACAAACTGCGGAAAAATACAAAAAAGAAAAAAGAGAATGCGTATTGCCATGAAGGCGTGTTTGTTACATTATTGTGAAGCAGTGCCGTGAAGCCAACTTTCGCACCAAAATTCGTCCGAAAATGGAGTAATTTCGTGAAAAGTTGAATATTGAATTATCCGATATATCGAAGTAATCCTCGTTTTTTGAGAGTTCGATATGTGCAGGTTCGACTGCACTGTCGAATGTTTCGAGCCTGTTGAGGTAGAACCGGCATAACAACAATCTTAGGCCGTATCAAATAGGTGATAACTGCAATACACCATTTTAGAGCAGGGCGTCAGCATATAAATCTCCATGCCAAGGTTTTAGACTCCGTAAACTGCCCAGTACGTGATACTCTTTGAGGAACTGACAATCGGTAAAATCTTATCAAAATTGGCTATGGTAGCACACCAGCTCTAAGTCAATGTATATTCAGCCTTTTGCCAATTCCACCGACATATCACCAATACATTCAATTAATACTACAGAAACTGGCCGAGGACATGCACTGGTTATGTTTTAGAAAAGTAATGTAAAGTGTTTTATCAGCTTCTTTCTTGAAAACATATCTCGTCTGCCCTGGTACAGATATCACCAACTTCAACAACCAGCTTTGAGGCAACAGGCTATGTTCAATGTACAGAAAATGCAGAAGGTTAAAAAGGTGAACTTTGGAAAGGTCTAGCAATTTCCAAGTGTTACTGCGAATGCTAATGCCATGCCACACACCAAGCCAGAGATTGCGCATTGTGCAAAGAGATAAAGGCTCACTTTACAGTTGCTGAGGAACACCACCCAGAAATGCAAAAATGCAAATGCGCAGTGGACTAGGACAGACCTGGTCATTGAAAAGAGGATATAAGTTGCAGTAAAGCTGCAATCGAGAAAAATACAATAAGTGAACAGGAAACAATGTAATATTGCGCTGCACAGCAGCGCTTCTTCTATAGCCCTGAAATATACATATGCGTAGATGTTCTAAAGAAAAAGTCATTGTGCCTATGCCTAGGCTGCTGCATGGAAGTTGGCGCAGAGACGCATTGGTTGAAAAAAAAAAGGTATTGTTCCCTTACCTCTGCACATGCTTCGAATTGTCTATTTTTTTTAGGCACTCTCATATTCATTTGCTCGCTCTCGATGTAGCAGTTTTCAGATGCATTGAGAATCCGCGCTTGCTTTGCATCTGGCATCGTTCCTGTGGCCACTTTTGCAGGCACACAACATATAAGCCATTGTAAAAAGAAAAACAATGGCAATCCATAGTCTTTCTTTTTTCCTTGTTTCGCGCACTTGCGCTACGATACTTACGTTTCACATAGGCGGCTACTTTGAATTAAAAAAAAAAGAAGCTTATTTTTTACAGAAGTTTTGCTGCTCTGTTTATCCATGCCCCACCATTCACTGCTATATATAAGCAGTTCGCAGGCTCAGGAATTCCACTTTTCTGCGGTCGGTCAAAAGGCAAACGCCGGGAAGAACACCATAGTCATGAGGGCCTTCGTCACCATTGCGCTTTGTCGGCTGGTAAGTTTTCCAACGCCACATCTTTCCTTTAAATTACTCGTTTCAGCTTACACTCCACTATCACCGATTTTGCATTTGTACGAGACTTTGACCGCCGATGCAATCAGGCCCCAAGTTTTTATTTTAAACTCTTCATAACTTCCGCTGCTTCACTAATATGCTGTTTTGCCCAGCTGTTTCATTACGTTTACTTTTGCCTATTCTCAGCAAGTACAGCTGGTTTAACGGCAAACAACCTGAGTGAATTAGCTTGAGTGAATTTGTTGACATAATCACGGATATAGATATCTTCGTTGATAACGGCATACCAATAAATGTCGAACATAGAAGATTCTAATACCTGTGGTAAATAATTTACAGAACTGATGCTGTGTGTACGGATGGGAATTATTTTTTCCCACCTCATTGCTAAGTAACCATTCAAAATATAAAAACAAATGTCAGACTCACATGATAATAAAAATTGTACTTATTAATATGGTACAGTGATTACCGCATATGCCTCTTAAGAAACACTCCGAAGGCAACTGTCAACATGTTTTTAGAAGTGAGCAACGCTTTCAGGCGATGGGGAAACAGTTTCAAACAATCAATGGATTCCACTGAGTATCTTACAACAGCTTCAACCACCTTTTTTTTTTTTTTGAAAACAGTGTAGGTTATAAAACTATGTATGTATTGCCTTCATGGGCAGTCTGAAAGATAAAAATTTAGTGCTACTATGAGGAAGCTACGTAAAAGGTGGACCCACAACATTGTGGTTGGTTCCGGCCGTGTGAGATTCATATTCACACAGGCACCAAGCTCAAAGAAATTTCTCGTCAGTCAACTTAACACAAATATGAAAAAGGTGCCCTAACTTTTCTTGCGAGGCAGATTTTACAAGTGTCCCTCACAAAAGCGGTAGCACAAAAATTATCATTGGTCTAACAGACGAACTCTTGATGAGCTGTGCACACAGAAGAAAGTAAGAAGGCAGCATAGAGCGCAGTAGTATGCTGTACTCTGCCTTCTTTCTGCTTGTGCAGCACGTCAAGGGTTCAATATGAACCAACTAGCATGCAAGGAAGTATTGCTGCAACCAATACTCGAGTTCGCCATGCTGATGGGATTAATTACCGAGATAAATAACTCTTTCGCTAGCTGAAAACATGAACTAAACTGCTCATAATCTGGTACTGTTCTAAAAGTTGATGTAGAGGATGCTACAGCCGGTGAAAACTTGTCTCCACATACTCACTATGGCATGTGTCTCACGTATGTGTTGAACCCTTTCCACAAACGTAGTCATATTAGGAAATGGCAAAACAAAATGAGCCAACAGCAATTCAGCAATGTATGTAGCGGTATTTGTTCTTTCTGAAGCAATTTAGAGCAAAAATATATCCACAATGCATACTATGTAACTATCTTTACAAGCAGGTGAAAAATCAGAATAACTTTTTTTATGTGTCACGTGGCATTGAACATAACCATGGAGCAGGAAGCACCATGATTTCACCCCTACCTCATAACATTAAAATCGGAAATATTCAAGCGCTACAATGCGTACAAGAGATGTACATCATTGTAAATTCAGGAAACGTCTGCTCCAAAGCACGCAGAGTTCGGTAATACGCAAGTCGCGGTCCACCTTTACATACAGATTGGGTTAGATGTATTCGTAGCACCTCGCAACTCAGTAAATATTTTATGCAACTGGGCGAAAATCTACTATGCCACATTAAAGCTTAGTTCACGAACCTATTTGCAAATTATCAACACTTTTAAAAAAAATCGCCTCATACCTTCCCTTGAAAAATACAACTTCAACTTTATGGCTTCCGAACAAGTATGCATTTACGCATGTCCGTTGGCCCAGATAGAAAGAATCCACAGTATAGATGTTTCCAAACAATGAAATCTTTAAAGAAGTTTTACTGTTTGGTTGATTTTATTTTACTGTGAAAAACAGTCAGAAACATGAAATAGGACAGATTTTATTTCTACCTGTCTCAAGTTCTGGCGACCGAAAACCATATGCATTGATCGGCTAATTTCCACAGGGTACTAAAAAAACATGGGAAGGCACAGGAGGAACTCTGGATGATATGGACTTAGTGAAATTATAATAATGCGAGTTATGTATTGAGCTAGAAGGAATAATTTACGATGAATAACACTTTAGTGGTTTTGTACAAACAAAATTGCTACAATACTGAATGCTCTACCAAAACAAAACTGAACGGGAACATACATTTGGTGACCTACTACCTACGTGGAGTTGGCAGGATATGCGAGAATATCGCTAAGACAAAAAGTAATATAGTTGGTCAACTATACAGTAGAAACGACAAAAATCACAAAAATAATAGAATTGTCATATGAAACACTACTGCTTGGAAACGAAATCTAAGCTTTTTTTTATCCCCTTAAAGTTTGAATTGAGGGGGGAAAAAAGGCCTGATAATAAGACAAGCAAAAATGCCGCTATTATCACTTTGCCAAAAAATACGGAGAATGGTAGGCTCGTGCGAATAGCATATTTTAGGTTCAAAGCGAATTCGAAGCAAATAGTGATTTGGTCGAACAATTTCAAATCGAATTTGAATAGTATATAACATATATTATAAAGAAAAATGAGCATATTTGTCATGACCCAACTAATTTGCACAATATTTTTTTGTAAACTGAAACAAGGAGTCTGCAAATGTCATCCTTTTTGCTTCAAAGGAAGCGGAAGAAACTTTCAATAGTAGCAGCATTTGACTTTGAGTAGAATGGAAGTGATAACCTGTAAAATATGTTAAGTATATGTATATGTGTGCTGATTTTAAATATGCAATTATTTTTCTAGTATAATGAGTAGTTTTTAAAACACAAAAATATTTAATGTGCCTTTTGGGGAGCAAGATCTTTTCTAAACTGAGAGAGTTACAAAGTAAATCAGCATATTACAATAACCTGGAATCAGAACTGAGTACAGTACTACAACAAAAATGGATGCTCTAAACCCATCAGAATAAAAGTTATGGTGTGTTGAACATTTTTTAATGAAGTCCCAGCTTGAAATTGATGCACCCATAAATGTTAAACATAGCATAACTTTTGTTCAAATGTGTTTAGAACATCAAATTTTGTTGCACTGCACAGAGTTCTGTGTCCAGATTATTGTGATATGCTGATTTACTTTGTAACTCTCTCAGTTTAAAAAAGATATTGCTCCCCAAAAGGCACATTAAATATTTTTTGTACTTTAAAATCTACTCATTATACTAGAAAAATAATTGCATATTTAAAATCAGCACACAAATATACATAAACTACATATACATACATAAAATTTGGTAATACTACATACATATACATAAAATTTGGTATACAAAAATGTATATGCTAAAGCAGAGAGCTTGGCTACCTTGTTTGAATAATCAGACATTTTAGTGGAGCTAAAAACGAATAACACGAGAAAGAAATGGGGGTTTCTATTGGACATGTTGGTAGCACTGTGGTTTCTTTTTCAGCCCTAGCAAAATGTACAAAGTGAAATGAAGACGCTACATCATTGTGACATGACTTGTATTCGGTTCATGGATGGCTTGTGGGTATAATCACGTACTACATTTTACCCAAGTAAAAGATCGTGGAAGCACACGGCCCTGAGCTGCAGATGTCAGATTAGTTACATGCAGCTGTAGTTTTTAAAACGTTAACGGATAATAAGACTTGGTAGACGTTGTTATGTTGTAACGGCTATCCCCACTGGAAAGAGATGACTGTGTAAGTAGCAACATTATATTTTAGGCATTTTCGACGACAGACACAAAGTATACAAATTTTCTTTGAAATTTCTCTATTGTTCCATTACTAGCTTCGCTGGTCTACTCTGCACCTGGGGCTGAAAAATTAGACCTCGGTCTCTCCAGTGGACTGGGCCGCCTCCCAGGAGTTGGCAGCAGTGGCAGTGCAGGACTGCCAAGCCTTGGCGGAAGTAGCTCATCAGGAGGTAGCTTCAGCTCATCTTTCCTACCTGGACTCTCTGGGTCATCTAGTGGTGCTAGACCTTCGGCTTCTGGTAGACCTGGTGCTTCCGCTGGTGTGGGAGGAGCAGGTTTCGGCGTAGGCTCCGGGTATTTCCCAGGAGGAGCTGCTGGTTTCGGATATGGTTTCCCATGGGGCTACGGTGGATACTATTATCCCGGATATTACGGATACCAGCCCTATGGGTTTGGCGGCTATGGCTTTGATGACTACGGCCTCGGAGGTTTCAACGGCTTCTACGGACCAGGCTTCGGCTTCTATGGACCAGGTTTCGGCTACTACGGCCCCTCGAGCTGGGGCTGGGGCGTCGGTGGAGCCGGACTTAGACCAAATAGCCTCCGCTCTGCTGGACGCCAATCCAGTAGCTCCCTTAGAAGCAGCTTCTTCTGGTGCATCATCATCATCATCTAGGTAAGAGTGCATTAAATTATGCGGCTACCACAATCATTTTTTTTCCAACCCTGGCATAGAACATGTCTTGCAGTAGAGCAGCCCGTATGTACACGTATACGGGACAGGCCCTAATGTCCCAAATGACCACCTGGCCTGTGGTCAGGTGAACTCGAGACCACAAATTGGTGAGCACCAAGTGTGAGATGCCGCACTAAGAACTGACAAAACCGAATCGCAGAAATACCGAGTCCTAACACATGCTCCGCTGTCTGGTGTTTTTACTGCGATTCACGCACATTACATAACTACTAAGTGGTCTCACATGTCTTATTGGCACTCATTACCCCTAACGTCCCAAGTGTCATTCTTCGTTTCTGTGAACATTACCGTTGGTATGCAACACTTTAGTTACTACACTTTAGTTAGACTAATATTTCATGGTACAAAAGCATGTTTGGGTGTGAGCCATAGGTGACAACATTCAATTTTGTAAGACAACTTCATGAATAAAAAGCTTTTTGAATACAATTATATTATCATTGTTGGGGTCTAACGTCCCAAAACCATGATATCATTATGAGGGACGCTGTAGTGGAGGGATCTGAAATTTCGACCACCCGGGGTTCTTTAATGGGCACCTAAATCTAAGTACACGGGCCTCATTTGGAATACAGTTGATCCTCTCATGAACTGATTGAACTGCCTGTGCCTAATCAATTCTTAACACGCCTTTTCATGTTTACATACCAAAGATTGTTCCTCTCATGTTTCCCCTGTCTAGCTCTTCCTCCAGTTCTAGCAGCCAGTAAGCAGCGAATGCCGTCGTGGATTGGGCTACTCACGTCAACTGTAAGAATGAGTTTACGTCCATTCGTAATTATACCAGACTTCATTCGCATAATTTGTTTTGATAGTCCAATATGCAGAGCTGTAATTACTAGGCTTGTGCGAACAGTAAATTTTAGGTACGAACCAAACTTGAAGCGAGTGGTGATTCGGTCGAATAATTTCGAATCGAATTCGAATAGTATACATCACACATTATTAAAAAAAAATTAGCATATTTGTCATGACCCACCTAACCTGCACAATATTTTTTTAAATTGAAACAAGGCATGTGCAAATGTCATTCTTTTTGGTTCTAAGGGAAGTGGAAGCAACTTTGAATAGTAGCAGGATTTGGCTTTCGGTAGAATGCAAGTGATAACCTGTAAAATATGTTACGTTTTAAAATTTACTATACTTAGAGCATATAAGCCGGTATAACAAGCTTTCAAGCTTAAAAAATGATGAATCGATGTGAAGGTAATATGTTCATTTAACCTTGAAGTGGAGCTTCACGGCAGCGCGAATTTCCCCTGGATAGGTGTACACACGGTATAGCACCCCTACACTGCAGTGAAACCACCTTTACAGGGGGTTACATGCTGTTTATATATGTTTATTCGTTCATTTCGAATACTTCGAAATTTAGCATAATTTAAATTCGTGTTGAAGCGAATTCGAATACTGTAATATTCGTTCAAATATTCGAAGGGCTCTAATATTCGCACGAGCCTAGTAATTACAAGAGAGTAAAATACTTGAACTTTGCATTGTACATGTCATGTTGCACTGTCGTGGATGAATGCGCGTTCTCAATCTTACCAGGCTATTTCTTAGACTTGGGTAACTTTTAATGTGTGCCCATTAATTCTATGTGTCCAAATTCAAGTGTAATCACCCAATGCACTATTACCAACCATAAACACCGGTATCCCATTTTTTTATGATAATATGATTTATCGTGGTGCTCTGCTGTGTGTTTATATTTTTTTTGCAATAAAGGTGGAGATAAAGAAAATGCGTTTTCTTTGTTACAGTGACTCATGGTGCATCCCCGGCCTTTTCAAAAATGGAGTCTTAAGATTATCCAGTGCAGTGAACCAACACAATTTGGCGCTATTCCGCTAACTGCTGGGATAACAATAAAGTAACGTATTCCAGTGGACCTAAACATTTGCTTCTACTCTCATTCTCCAATCCTGCAAATCTGTGCCACACTTCTCCTACGTGAGAGTGGCAGCTTGCTCATATCTTTGATCAGCTGGTCACACTGCGTTCCGCAATGCACAGACCGTGAGAAAGGGAAAATAGACAACCACCCGTTTGTAGCACGAAGCCACAAGGAAATCCATACGGATTTCTCAGAAAGAAAGCCTCTTAGTTGCCGAAAAATTCGTCCTGGTCCGGGGGTCGAACCCGGGACCAACGCCTATCCGGGGCGGTCGCTCTACCAATTGAGCTAACTAGGAAGCTAGCAATTGGCAGCGCGAGGGCGAATCCATCGACAACTCGAAGCAACTGGATACATATTGCAAATCAGTTCTACGGAAACCCGCAAGGTGGCGGAAGGGTTAAGAAAGGGAAAATAGACAACCACCCGTTTGTAGCACGAAGCCACAAAGAAATCCATACGGATTTCTCAGAAAGAAAGCCTCTTAGTTGCCGAAAAATTCGTCCTGGTCCGGGGGTCGAACCCGGGACCAACGCCTATCCGGGGCGGTCGCTCTACCAATTGAGCTAACTAGGAAGCTAGCAATTGGCAGCGCGAGGGCGAATCCATCGACAACTCGAAGCAACTGAATACATATTGCAAATCAGTTCTGCGGAAACCCGCAAGGTGGCGGAAGGGTTAAGAAAGGGAAAATAGACAACCACCCGTTTGTAGCACGAAGCCACAAGGAAATCCATACGGATTTCTCAGAAAGAAAGCCTCTTAGTTGCCGAAAAATTCGTCCTGGTCCGGGGGTCGAACCCGGGACCAACGCCTATCCGGGGCGGTCGCTCTACCAATTGAGCTAACTAGGAAGCTAGCAATTGGCAGTGCGAGGGCGAATCCATCGACAACTCGAAGCAACTGGATACATATTGCAAATCATATTGCAAATCATATTGGAAACCCGCAAGGTGGCGGAAGGGTTAAGAAAGGGAAAATAGACAACCACCCGTTTGTAGCACGAAGCCACAAGGAAATCCATACGGATTTCTCAGAAAGAAAGCCTCTTAGTTGCCGAACCTTGCGGGTTTCCGCAGAACTGATTTGCAATATGTATCCAGTTGCTTCGAGTTGTCGATGGATTCGCCCTCGCGCTGCCAATTGCTAGCTTCCTAGTTAGCTCAATTGGTAGAGCGACCGCCCCGGATAGGCGTTGGTCCCGGGTTCGACCCCCGGACCAGGACGAATTTTTCGGCAACTAAGAGGCTTTCTTTCTGAGAAATCCGTATGGATTTCCTTGTGGCTTCGTGCTACAAACGGGTGGTTGTCTATTTTCCCTTTCTTAACCCTTCCGCCACCTTGCGGGTTTCCGCAGAACTGATTTGCAACACAGACCGTGACTACCGCGCCTCCACGGACACACACAGAAACATACAGGCAACTTCATATTTCTCAGTGCGAACAAGACCACACTAGAAAGCAGAAAGAACATGGCGTGTCTCTCGACTCATTTAAAGGAGCTCCATGCCCCATGTCACTTTCACAGCGAAAGTTGTAATGAGATCACAGCAACAGCTGATTTTGGTGGCATAGTTGTCCACCGCTGCCCCCGGTATCCGTAACCACGTGAAATAAGAACAAACGGAACGAGAAAAAATATCCACGATCGGATCGGATTTAAACCCGGGCCCTCTGCATGGCAGTTGAGTATTCTATCGCAGAGTCACGCCGGTGCTTGAAACTCCTTCGCAAAATAATCCTATACTGTGTTATTTAGACCTTATTTCACAGCTCGTGAGGGCATATAACCCTTTCTCAAACAAAGCATTAGAATGCTCCACCAATTGAAAATTCAAAAGGACGGACCTCCTGTAGACACACGGTTTCCTCCTATTGACACTCTGTTTCTTTTTTCTTTTCATAAATGTCTCCCACTCGGGTCACAATAAAATCTTCCTTTTACTCTCGGAAGCATCACGACGATAAATTTGGGCTTTTATCGTCACACTCAACAAGGCAATGCTCACTTCCAAGAACATCCTTCCAAGGTCATTTAACCCCCACTGCACTATTGGATGTACTGCGTGGGACAATTGAGTGCCAAGCTTTGCTGAAAGGCCTTATTGGGCACTGTCAGGAGTCGCCTTTCGGCCAGGAGCCTTCGAGGCAGCAGTGGGGAAGACGTACGGCGATGTTTGGAGGTAAAAAGTAAAGAGATGTTCACTCGATTACATATTGGTAGTGGATGCGTCTTCCAGCGGGCCGAAGCCCAGCTTAAATTGTCTTTTGGATGATTGCTAGGGAAAATACTGTTCACTTCATTTGTCCAATATAAGGTAACAGTCTCCACACGAGGCCCCGAAGGAGAAGAACGTATGGGACCTACTCCGTTCTATCCCCGGGAAAGGGTGAGGCGAGCCCGTCAGATATGGTCAGATCCCCCAAACAACCACCACATAACTGCACCAAGAAATTCCAGGCGAATTACTCAATGGAGCCAATCGTTATCTTCTTCGTAGTGGCAGTGACAATGCGACATCGTCGAGGTCATCCCAGATGCATGGTGACCGATCCCTGCACCTGGAGACATTCCAAGAAAGGGCTGAATGTGTCATCAGTGCGAGCCCCCTCCACTGGCTCGCTTCAGTTCAGTCGCAAAGCTTTTCTGGTAATATTTCGGAAGAATTTTTGTTTTATATAGCCACTGGTGGTGACCCTCTTTTGGACCACGTGTCTGACAAAAAAAAACAAAGGAGAAGGGAAGGCTCCTTTCTTGCTGCCACTGTAATGACCACGCTTACTTCAACGACCTTCTATTTAGTAGACTAGCGGTTTGGGCTTGTTGGTTTTCCAATTGTGCTAAAGTGGCTGCACGAAGCAGGATGGAGAACACATTAACAAAGAAGACGAGCGCTTACTTCCAAATGAAGATTTAATGTTTCCTACAGACATAGGAAAAGAAGAAAGAAGAATGAACAAAAGACGGAATGCGAAATGCAACACAAAAAGACCCCCCTCCGATCGCAGTGTGGCTGTGCTGGCATCCTCCAGAAATGCTAACTCCCTTATGTGACAAGCGCATAATATACCCCTGACACATGCGCAAAAGTACTTTGCAGTGAACCGCTTTTGTCGCTCTGAAGGACCCTTTGGAGAAAGAGTTTGTGCTGATGACACACGGCACCGCACTAAGTTCTCTAGGTGGTTTGTGGCCTCCACGATTAGAGTCGGTTTCTCAGATGAGTGCCACAAGAAAAAAGAAAGAAGAGAAAGAAAAAGGCACTGCTTATTAAACCGGCTGGAGAGAACTCATTTTTAAAACCACGCTGTTGGGTTGGCACCCATTCTGCAGACTACAATGCACCACACTATTGACAAAGCATATGACACTGCCGGAATTCAACATGGCGGTGTCGGCAATGTGATGCGGGCATGTGAAGGAGGAGGTCACTGCCAGAGCAGTGCATTTTTGGGGGGATACGCATATTTACAATGTCACAGAGGGGATTAGTCAAAATCTGGTGAGCCTTCATTGAAAGGCTGCATTGTTGAGTTCTGCACACTGTATGCGAGGGAATACCCTTCACGTCCGAAATGTGGAAGCAGAATCCGCTTTCCCGGAAAGGAACATTGATGGGAGGAAGATACTTTTTTGTCTTGTTGTCTTGGGATGGAGCTGGTCCTATCAAAGACTTCCCGGAGGATGCCCCCATCGCGTAAAGAGACCTACAGTGTCTGTTGTGGGCATGCTCAAGCAAGCGATCATTCAAACATTACAGCTCTGTCTGAAGGCGCAGAATGGGGTGTGGGTAGAAGTGATGGGTGCATTTCTCGCCGCAAGGGCCTGAAAAATTCCGCGTGCTGAAAAATGGTGCCGGGGGGGGGGGGGGAGTGGTTGGTGGCTTTGGGGAAGGGGCGATCGTCGAATCACCTCTCTCTTGGATACGCCACTGGCCCCAGCACAAACAAAGTGCGCATAATGCCTTATAGACGTGTAGTGGGTACCACGCTTCTCCACAGAATGACGAATAATGGCATAGTAGGTGCTTTCCTACTTTACAAAAATTATGATGATTTATGGCGCAGTGGGTACCTTGCATGTGTACTTGTATTAGTTGCCCCGAGAGAGCCTGCAACAGGCTCTAAGGCCGCTCGTCCAGCTTTTGCTGTGGCTGTGCGGCGTGTTCTGCACAGGCCTGGTGTTTTTCAACTCTATGCTTAAGGAAAAAGGTCGTTCGAGGTGTACTGGTGAACTACCCTTCTGCAATAGCAAAAAACAAACTACTCTTGGTTCATGACGAGGCCTTACAGGCCTTACAGGCAAGAAAAGAAGCCAAGGTGAAGGACAGGTGGCAACAGTGACTTCAGGTTCTCTTGAATACCAAGCATGTACAGCGAGATTGTATTGAGTTTTGTGTACTAAGTAAGCACACAGGAACAGACTGACAAGACTTCTAACGCTAGAAGTCAGCAACAGCACACGGCATTTCTGGGTTCATTTTCTGTCCCTGTTTATTTGCATGACATAAATTTAGTACAAAGGAAATCTACCAACTAGCCTGTGAGCAGACGCTGTACGTTCTCATTTAAAAGGAGAGAACGTATGAAACATATCTAAATCACCACAATGAAAGTTGCCAATTTTCTCCCACTTCAAAACAGTGAACTGGATTAATCAAAATGCCCATTCTGCTTCACTGAAACTTCAGCCTTGGTAAATGATTTCCCAGTTCCAATAACCGTTTGCTTTTTACATTCCTGCCCCTTCATTTCTGCATTTTTTTTTTCTGTTTCATTTAGACACTTTAGCAGCTATAAACCAAGAAGTGCTCATTTTCGGGCACATGTTATCAAACAAAAACTGAAGCGCCCTACAGTTGTCTGTTTACCAGAGGCGCCAGGATTAGGCAGACACACAATCAACAGGATAACTCACCCGCCAATGGCATACAACATTCGGTTCAGTGCAGTTATGCCGGCTCGAGATCTCCGGTGGATGGTGGGTGCGAAAGAGCTCCAGCGGTCCGTGCGTGGATTGTAGTACTCGCACTCACTGTGAATGGCAAACAGTGAGCCTCCACCTGGAGGAACAGAGGATGCCCATAAGAAGACCTGAACTACTTAGCTGTATGTTCTTAACTGTGTCAGCATAGAAATGAAATAAAACAAAGGAACAGAGGACACAGAGGTCGCCCATTATGATGACCCCTCAATGAGTCGATCAAGAACGTAGACCTATCCAGCACCCACCCAGTCATTGACCTATGCCAAGTGTCCAGGACCTAGGCCTTGCAATTTAATATAAGAAGTTGGAAGTAAGACAGAGATTTGCTAACTCTCAAAGTCACCAAACTAGGAACCAATTTTAACTTCACTTTAGGCACTCCACAGAGTCGGACTGCAAGACTCACCGACAGCGAAGAGGTAGGAGCGGAGGCCCTCGGGTCTGCGGTGCGAGGTGCGCGGCCCAGCCATGGCAGCGCGCCGCTCAGGCATCAGGTGGTAGCGCATGGCCTCGATGAGCAGGTCTTTGCTCTCCTCGCTCGAGCGCACCAGCGGCTCCTCGCCCACCTTGGAGAGCAGGAACTCCCGACGCATCAACGGCAGCCGACAGTGCTGCAGCAGCTGCAACACACATATCACGATGACATTATCATCATCGTAATCCTATTTCGTGACCACTGCAGTACAAGGGCCTTTCTCTCAGCTATGTGCACTTGACCCTGTCTCGCTGTCTTCTATCTGGACTTAGAACAGCAGTGTGGACCTACTATATAAGCAGTTAGTTACAATCCTAGGTGCGAGTTTCGCATGCTAAGCAGCCTCAATAGGCATGATAGGGTATGTTCACCCCAGATTCCGTTAAATGTTTCATACAGTAAATACTATCCACGTGAAGTCAAATGAGTAATGCCACCCCTGTGCCCCATGTGCAATGTACACAAAGACGTACTAGCCCACTTACTCTACTCTTGCAGGCTTTTTTTAATACAGAAGAACGGGTCTTACCAACTCAACATTCATAAAAGGCAGTCATCTCTTGAGCTATGAGACTCTGTTTTTATGTAATGAAATAACAAAAATTGCTGGCATTTTACATGCCAAAACCAGGATATCATTATGAGGCACACTGTAGTACAGGACTCCAAATTAATCTCGACCACCTGAAGTTTAACGTGCACCTAAATCACACAGGTGTTCTTTGCATTTTGCCACCATCGAGATGCGGCCATCGTAACTGGGAAAACGAACCTGTGCCCTTGAGCTTTTCATGGAATGAAAGCACTTTTTAACTTTTTGGTAGACACTGTTGTCATGGGAGTACTTTGGCTTGTTTAACGCTGTCGTGTGTTTCGTGAGTATTCCGTAGCTGTCGTGAACTGTTCCTATCACTTGGTTCTTCACCATACCCACACAGAGTAACGTGCTAGGCATACCGCCACACACTTTTGTATTAAAGTGGAAAGTTGGGCAAGTTGGTACGAATTGAAGATGAAAAACAGTGCACAAAGATGAGGGATGGGTTGAAAGAAAACAGGACAGGCATCTCTTCATCATGAAGACAAACCCCCGCAGCGCTCTGTAAAAAACCTGTCTCTCTCTCTCTCTTTCCATCCTATACGTGAATATTTCGTAACTTTACACAATCGCATCATCTGCCATCCTCAAGCGCTTTCCTTGTGGTTTTGGGACGTTAAACCCCAGATATTTAGAGTGCTTTCCTTTTCTAAGCATCGTTGCTATAGCACAAGTGAAACAGTGCAGCAGAAACCAGCAGGCAGAATGCTGCTTGCATCGCACATCGTTTCAATGGAATTCAAGAACACAGTTTTAGGAGAGCTTTTGTCCAGCCACTACTTGTACTGTTCACTACACAATTGCCTACCAAAGAGGATACGAAACCTCTTGCGCAATAATACAACGACTCTCCAGCCACGTTTTCTCTTTAGTTCATTGTTTCACAATGTGCCCAGTTGCAACTGTTAAAGCAGCACAATTCAATGAAGCTGCATCCTTTGTGGAGGGTGAACAATTAGCTGTAAGAATCGCAAAATTTTGGGTGCGGATCGACTAGAATATTCTTTGAATAGTTCTCGAATATTGCTCGAATACTTCGAAGCAAAATTACAGGATAGAGTTTCAGAGGATCCCCAAGCATATTCTTGTGAGATAGGAAGACAAAAACGGTGACGGCCATTAAAGGCGCCCTCCAGCACTTTTTCAAGTAATCGTCTAATGGCTTCATTAAAAGAGCTTATTGCGTCACGAATCGACTGCCGTAAAAATTTTTAGAATTCCTGAAGTATGCGTGGAGTTGCAGGAATTTTTCGCATGCTTTAAGCGCTTTCTCTCTCCTTTCGTACCAGTGAGCGCGCTGAAAGCTACACAGGGCGGGTGACGAGGGGGCAAGAAGATACGTCCTTTCGTCAAGCACGCGTCATGACCTTGAGCACTTTGTTTTAATTTTTTTTCTTCGAATGCACAGCTTATTTTCAATGCGATCGCGCATGGCATGTGGCGCCATCTTAGGGTGGCCACTGTAACTATGCAGCTCACGATGCTCAAATGAGTCAATGGCCATGGACTTTGGTCTTATAGCGCGGTCATTTGAGTTTATGGCACGATTTGTCAAGAGAAGAGGGAGCAATTTCTAGCTGACTTTGAGAATTACTAGTAAATTCCAGGCCGCGTGCTACGCTATAACGTTTGGCTTGTGTGTTCTCAGGAGCCTCGGCTACCGATCTGACCATGCTGAAAAAGTGTTGTAGAGCCCCTTTAAACTCATGAGAGGTCGAAGTTTGTGAGGAGAGTTCGGTTTATGCATGTTATTTAGAAGGGCAGTGATTTGATTTTAAGCGAATGAAGCCGTTATATTCATATTCTGTTTGTTTGAATACTTCGAATAATAAAATTCCGGTGAGAATTGAATCAAATAACAAACACTATTAGAAAAATATTTGAAAGTTCGAATACTTGCACACCCCTAATTATTACATCCATAAATGAAATACGTATACAGCATGCATTAATTTAAACAATCTGTGCTACAAGTACAAAAGCTATATGATATCGTAATAGTGACTGTGTGGAGTAGCAGTTTATTACTGAAATACCATACTTTCTCGCGTATATCCCACCCCTGCACCCCCGACTACAATCCACAGAAGATTTTATAATAGGTGCCCTCATATCGACGGGAAGCCAACTCTTCTGCAACGATGTGAAGCATTGCAGTGAAGCCACCTTGCACACCAAAAATCGCATATAATTTGACTGTAGCTTCGTATTTATTTTTTTTCATGTCTTGAGTGGGCTAAATGCAAGAAAATATGGCGCAGTTGATGACCTATTCTTCGGATACCAGATTTTTCGGGCATACCTTATAGTTAGGATGCCTTCACAGCACTGTCGCATAATTAACAAGGTCCGTGTACAAGGCTGACTGAAATTTAGAATGTGCAAATTCTTCAATGTCCTATTTTTCTAACTTTCTGCCTTGTCTGCAGCAGCTCTGAAACGGCATTAACTGAGGCCACTGCTGCTGTTATGCTGACTCTTAGGCAACCATGAAATGGCGCTCTTGCACACCGTTCCACTTGCAAGCATAGCAGTCCTCAAAAGTCAGCTTTACCGCACCGCGGAGGTGTTAAAGGGGTCATGAAGCACCCCTTGGGCCTGTTGAAAAAACACATCCTGCGGAAAGATGACACAGCTGTGAACTGCTCAGCCAAATATTGCAGTCGTGCGTGCCGTGTAAAGGCTACAAGTGGAGCGCAAAGTTGCCGTTTTCTCAGGCGCCCACTTTTCAAACAGAGGCCGGTTCTCACTCTCGTCGGTGGGCGGGGCGTCTGCCGGTTGACGTCGCGATCTGCATCACCACGTCGCAAAAGACATAGCATCCTCATTGGCCGATAGCCGACATAAATCAAGAGTGGCGTTCGGATAAGATGCGCTTCTTGCCACGGGGTGCCACCACTTGCCGCCGCCGCACTCCTCAGTACACGGTAGCCGCACTCGCGCACGCGAATCACAGCGGGAGAGCGATCGCGTTTCATGATGCCCGCTGAAGTACCGTATTTACCCGCATAATTTGCGCCCTCGCATAATTTGCGCACCCCTAATATTTAGCCAGCTTTGCGAAAAAAAAATATTTACTCGCATATTTTGCGCTCCCCGCCCCCGCTCGAGCCAGCTCGCCGGCGCGCGCGCACGGGGCGAACTTTGGACGGCCGCGCCGCCGCGCCCCGCGGCCCTCACCGAGCAGGCGAGCGCAGTCATACACAAGACAGGCTGCGAGTGCGAAGTCCCTTCTTCCGATTACTTCGTTCTATTCTCTGGAAACCGCCGAGACCGTACCAACCGTTAATCTGTTCACCGGTTGTCGGAACTGTTCGAGCGTTCTCCCGCCGTGAGAATGCATGCACGCGACACGGCACGGACTACTTTCTGCATCGGAGGCGTGCGAGGGCCAGTCGCGCCAACATTTTCCCGCGCTGACCCTCCTCCTCTGCGTCCGCGCTGCGACGCAGCCTTCGTTGATTTCGGAAGTTTAGGTTTCGCGATCAGCCAGTTGCGTTTTCACTGTTCTCTTGCGCTGAGCTACAATAACTATTCGGCAAAATTCAAGCTCACTGTTATAGAATTTGCCTAAGGAAACGGGAACCGTGCCGCAGACGAGTTCGCTTTTTAATACAAGACCGGGAAGGAGACCGTTCCGAGGACCGAAGCATGGAAAGTTTCCTGCCGTTGAAGAATACCTTTTCAAATATGTGCGAGAGCTTAGGCCCACCGGTATCGCCGTGCCGTGGCACCTCGTTACTCCCAGCATTGTCGCGAAGAGCTTCAAGAAGACGCCTCAACGCGCTTTCGGAAAGCGGTGACAGCGGCCGCGGCGATGATTCTCAGTCGGACTTCTCAACCAGTGATTCTGACTATAGACCGCGCATGACCGAATCTGGCTGGTTAAAGTACGTGCTAATTCTGTTAAAAACCCTTCGTTTGCGCTATAATTTATTTTCTTCTTTAATGTATTATATCGCGCGTGTTAGGACTATATATTGTGCGTTATTTCAGATGTGCTCGCGAAATCTCCGCGTAATTTGCGCACCCCCTTTTCGGAGCTCCAAATTCGCGAAAAAAAGTGCGCAAATTATGCGAGTAAATACGGTAACTTCTTTCCCCCGTGCCATCCCTCTCTGTGTAGCTTCCAGTTCGCTCGTCGGCACAAGAAAAGAGAGAAAGCGCTGAGAGCGCGCGCCCGAACCCCGTAACTCCACTAATTCTTGACGGATTCGAGAAGTTTTTGCGGCAATCGATTCGGGAGGCAGTGGCAGTGGTTCATGACCCCTTTAACTTCGATACTGAGGTCATTAGATCAGTACTTGGAAAAGTGGTTCATGACCCCTTTAAGCGGTCAAGCATATGCAAAGTATTGCAATGAAGCATGCCAACAATGATAATGGGCCCCTGACACCAGACGAAGTATGTGTTCCTTAACTATACACATATGTACCCACTGTCGATCATTTGTTGCAGTATTTGCCCCGACATGCCTAATAGGCCTTCGGCGCTACTAAAAGGATGTTTGTTGAAGTTTGATGAACTTTTGAGGCAGTAAAAACGCGTGAATTCATTTTATTTTTCGGACTGTCCAATTTTTTTTTTGTTCGAATGTTTAACCAAAGAGCTGACAATGCAAAGCAAAAGGCTGGTGACATGAAGAGAGCAAAGTTGAATTTGGGAAATGAAGCGTGGATGAAAGCGAAATGTCGCAATGACAACAAGCATACTTTTCTCATTGTTTGTTGACAGTAAGCACAAACACTTGTATTGGGACTAACTACACAACAATATTTGAGAAGAGCCTCACCCACCTTGCCAACATACTTCTCCCTCTCGGGCAGATCGTGCTTGATCCAGGCTACGGTGGCCTCGTAGACCAACTCTTCCGAGGAGACATTGAGCTCATCGCTTGAGATCAGGTCCTCCACCTGTACAAACAGCACAAAGCAGGGACTGATCAGGGATTCGGGATGTATAGGATGCTGGTTATGGGAGGGAGGGCAGTATATGCAGACAGAGAGGTATTTTGGCAAGAATTTGAGGGGTCGTATAAAAATACCTGGCACAAGGCCATCTGAAACACCTTTACCTGTACACATAATTTGCACAGACTCTTCAAATCATTGTTATTATTACTTTTCAGTTGCCAAACATGCAATGTATCAACATGACAAGGTATTGTTCCATGACATACATAATTGTCGCGATGATAAGATGCACACAAAGTAGGCACGAAAGCTGCCTACATCATGTTTCATCCCTACGTTGTGTGTATCCTCTCAGCAGTACCAATTATGTCTCATGTGCGGAGCACCCAGATGGAAGCAAGGAGGAAAAGACCAACAAGAGGCCACATTCAAGAGTGGTTTCCTGCCAAAAACAGCACAATGAAGGAAAGGTTGTGCATTGATTTTGGAACCATGAAACTGTGCTGTGCATACAGCATCTCATGTTGGCTTCATTATGGAGATATTTGAGCGGCCCAACACGACCCATACAGCTGAATGACTGCCACTGTCTCCGTACATTTTCCATTTAAGTGCAAAGAAAGTTTGCAAAGGTTACAGTGCTGTGCGCTTCACTGCCTCTGACTTTTGTCTGGCCACTAGAAAATGCTTCAACAATAAACAATGCCCATAAAAAATAACTCGTTCCACTGCTGTTCCAATAAATGTGCAGTCAGAGAGGTCAAGGAAAGGTGTGAGAAAGAAAGAGAGAGAAGGGAACCTGCGAGAAAGGCAGCATGAGGAACTCGTCGGTGTGCGCCACCTCGCGGAAGTGGTGCAGGGCGTATCGGTGGCTCTTGCCCAGCAGGTCGCGGCAGGCGTGCGTGTCGGCAAAGCTGCGGATGCCCAGGCAGTTAGACGGGTGAAGCTGTCCCAGCAGGAAGGCACAGCACGCCTCACGAACACTGCCCACTTGCAGCAGGCTGGCAGCGGGCAGCAGGCTCTGCACAGTGCAAACAGAACGGCCGAGCTGACGCGGAGTTTATCAATGCGAAAGCCTTGTGCGTCTCACGCGTTGAAAAAGCCGATGTAGTCGGCATCGACGTGAATGGTTCTAAAATTAACGCCTATGTAACTAATTAACAACCTGATGAAACCGAACAGACAATTCGATTCAGCTGAACTGGGAGAGCAGGGAACGGACAATGGACGATGGAAGAACCACGCAACACGAGCGCTCATATTGTGTGCTTCTTCCATCGTCCACTATCTGTTCCCGCGCTGCCCAGTTCGCTGAATGAATATGAATTACCAACTAGCCCACCTATCGATCCTTTTACAACACACAATATTGAAGCTAAGAAACATATAGGAGACATTACTTGCATATTTTAACTGTAGTATAGTAATTATGACATAAATGGAAAGGAATGAAAGAGGATGAAAAATCAACTTGCCGCAGGTAGGGACTGAAATTACAAACTCGGGATAACGCAGTCTGATGTAACAAAAGTTTGGCTCTCCATGTAACAAAGGTGTGGCTCTAGGCACGCGAGCTGCGCTCAATTTTGTCTTTGTGAAAGCGTGCTACACGCCAACTTCATCTTTGCAAAAGTGTGAAGGAGAGGTAATAAAGAAGCATCAGGAGGTCTTCATGAAAAACAGTTCAATTTTGAAAACTGATGGATCCTGTGAACTTGCACATGCATCTTAATAGGTTCCAAGGCTTGGCACATTCATTCAAACGTGCCATCGTGAAATGCAGAAGCAGTGGTGATGTCAACAAAGGACTTTGGAAACAATGCAAACAAATACACTTCGATGGATGCCTAGTAGCTTTTGTCACAGTGTGAGTCAGAGCACAGTAGCAACCTGGACGAATGCACTGTGAAAATGCCAATGTAGATTGCCACTCCGAAGAAAAATAAGTAGTCAGATATCATCTTTTTATATTAACAACTTTGAAGCAAAGATTTCAAGTTTACTGCTGTCACGTTTTCCATTAAAATTTCCCCACAAGATCTCATTCATTATTCTGCAATGTTAATTAAACCAAGTGGCACCTCTGCAAGCTTTGGTTGTGAATAAAAAATTAAAAACTGTTATTCATATGCAAATTTCAATATTGCAGCATGGAGCTGCTGCAAGGACATGAATAGTTGATACCTAAAAATCTGGTCAAACCGGCGAAAAAAGGTCATGTGAAATTTTTTTTTTGACAACATCAACATGTACAAAAGGTGTTGTCTTAATGCGATCATGAAGGCGAAGCTACTCTTTCTTTTTTTATCTATAGGTGGTCAACTGTGAAGATTCTGAATCACCCATGATAGTCATCTATAATAACACAAGTTAAAATAATATTCTTCTCAAACTACACAATACCATTTACTTGCTTTCAATGATTAAACAGACTTCTTCATGTTGATCATCACGAAGAAGAGTTTTTTTTTTTGGAAGATACGGCACACAATGCACCAAAAACTAATTCCACAAGTGAAACCAGCAGCTGCAGTAAATTGAAGATGCCACAGCTGCACAAGGTACGTTCCGTAATTGGAGAAAGGAAAAGCAATCGTGAAACTTGACAAGCTCATCAAATGACGTTCAGTGCCCTCGGCAACGGGCCGACAGGCTCGTCACGTCACGACAGAAGACCTCATGACGCACACCAGCGAGCGTAGTTCCTGTGACGAGGCGTCGCGATGCTAGAATGACGCACAAGGTTACAGAGCATAGCGATACTTCCCTCCATTCGTTACTTTGCACAGCGAATCAACGCGGTTTAATATTTTTTTGTACACATACATGAAGGCAAGAAGTTAAGAATACAAGGGGTCACTGACACACGGTCTGCCCGCACATGCGCACCTTAAAAAAAAGCATTAATAAATAAAATAAAGCACAAGCTGTACAATGAGCTGTCATTTGTGATGACCTTGAGACAGCACTGCAAACATAACTTAGCTAAAAGCATCAGGCAGCGAACATTGCCCACACTATCCGATTGCTTTATGTGGCAGCTGCTTTGAAGGGATAGCGTAGTGGGCAGGTTGGAATTGATCTATTGTAAGCAGCGTGTGAATTGACGAGATGGTCACAAAAATGAAGAAAGAGGGGCACAATGTCTTTCCTTTGCTGTTCCTGTCAGTCCTACGCCAGGGGTCTCAAATTCACCACAGCTAGCGGGCCACAGTCATGAAATGCAGTCTCCCTCGCGCAAGGGCTGGGACAGTGCAGGGTTGCCAATTAGAACGACGGCCTTGCCCACACCTCATATATGGGTCACTTCAGAAGGGAAAGTCAGGATTTGAGAAACATATCGATACTCATCTACAGAATGACTGAAATCATGACGCCAATCCTAAAATGCAGAGCTTTTTATCCACAGTTATGTTTCGAAACATGGTGACTGCATGGGTGAGGTGCCTCAAGAAAAAAACATGCCTGGGACCCATGACGTCTGTGTAGCTGATGAACATACTTATCAAGAAAAAGAAAAGTATGGGACGAAGGCAGTCATGTGCAGGCTGGGCCGCTAGCAAAAGGACCGCTGGCCATGTGTTTGAGACCCCTGGTCTATGCCCTACTTACAGTGTCTGTGCAGTCTCTAATGTTTAAAGTAATACAGTAAGAATTTTCGAGTGTTACACTTCACTAAATTAAAAGAAAAGTCAGGTAAAGAACACCAAGCAGCTCAAAAGAAAAGTCACTGAAGTAAGGGTTCCAAAGGCCAGCCGCAAGCTGCTAAGATACTTTCTGAAATTTAAGGTTTTTTTATTTATTTATTCGGTACCCACAGCGCCAGAAGCATTACAGTGGGGGAGGGGTTTACAGTTAGTCTGAACAGTTCAATATTTGTTATACATAAAGCATGGAAAACAGTAACAACAAAACAATAGCTACAGCAGATTGACAACATAAGTTATTCAAAGCAGTATACGATAAATGTGCGAAAAAAATAAATAAATAACACACACTACAAGGTTGAGTCACTTCAACAGGAATTAAAACAAGTGACTTGATACCGGAGTATTGCCACAGTTTTCTTCTGCATACCGTGTGAGGAAAAAAGAAAAAAAGAGCAAAAGATAAGAACATACAATATTTAGCATACAATCATTTAGCAACAAAAACTAAAAGGCACCAATGGATTTTCATAAACATGCTTGTGCTGCAAAAACCTTCTCAATGGAACCAATAGCTGGAGGTGTACTGTTAGATGCTAGGCAAGGTTCCCAAATTACGAAGACATCCCAAAAAAGAAAAGAAAGAAAGTTTGGGGCCACATGGCGAAAAAATTCACCATTTCACCCATGAGTGGCTCAAATTTAAAAACGTGACACAATTGTATATGGATGCTTTTAGTTGCACTTGGTTTGCTGCACTGGTTTCCACATGAAGGACAGCACCAAGAAGGGCAGAAGTGAACAGCTGCACTGGATACTGAACTAGGCGGTTTAACTCGTGAATAGTTAGAATCACCATTCAGACGTTGGCATTTCAACTAAAATCACTGGAATGGGCTGGTCAGCACTCTACCCGAAACTCATGTGGCTTCCCTAGTGAGGTTTTACTGCAGTGCGTAGCATTTGGGTATGCGAGTTTATGAATGTGTCTAGGGGTTTATCGCTGCGTCACATTACTGGTGCTAATCGTTACTTGCTGCCACTTTTAATCCACCTATTCTTGGTATATAACTGGCAGGTTTTTCTGCTTAGAATATTTCGCATACCATAATGTTAATTTTAGTCAAAATTTCAGATTTCCAAGGAAAATATTTCGATCACGTATTGAAAGCCACAATTTCTTAAATTTCATAATCAATTTGACATTTTTTGCACTTTATTGAACGCCCCTACAATGAAACTAATATCCTTCATGCTTCTGATTTGATTATGGCTTAGCTTCACACTGCAGCTATACTACAAAGCGAACCAATCAACTCCCCCCTATCCTTCTGATCTATCATATCACAAGTTCAGGGGAAGGTGGAGGCTTTGAGTGACGAGCTTTTGTTTACACAAGAAATGTTGGTGGAGGATGTAACAAGACTTCAGTGACATGTTTTGTTCAATGACTTCTACTGGTTTGTCATCTGCATTGTAGATATCAGACTTGACCGAACATGCAGAGAGACACTGGCCGCACATTCTTAGGGTGACTTAAGCAGACACACCTGAACGTTGCCTTCAGTGATGACAATCTCGCCAGTGTAGGCAAATTCCACGAGCTGCTGCAGGGCCGAGAAGGCGATGTCGTGAATCACCACCTCTGCCTGTGCCTTCTCACACATGTCACCTGGAAGCGAGAGAAAAATGAAATATCGTCGAAATAAAACAATTCAGTTTAGGCAGCAGAAACATTCCAACTTAATTTTTCTCTATGAAAAGGTCCCGACTATCACGGGAAAGGGAGGAAAACAGTGAGAGATCAAGAGAACATAGCCAAATGTGCGGCCAGCTTTCATCATGAAAAAATATGGCAGACCCCCCTTAAAGGGAAGTAAAACAATGAATCGGTTTGGATTGATAAGTTGTGCTCTGAAAATCTTATGAAGTTAATTTCACCATCATAGCTTTAATAATAGATGAGAAAATCAAGGTCAAAGCTTCATCTTTAAATTTCGCACCGAAATCTGTGTGTGTGTGACGTCACGGATTTCAATGTGTATTCTTCATATGTTGGCCACATTGGCTCAACGAAATTTCTTAAAACTTGGTATGCTGAGTCTCTGGCCCCCTCAGAGGACAGTGCACTTCATATTTACCAATTGGTAACTACATAGGCCCTAGCAGATGCTGTTGAAATCTATGACATCACGGCACTGGTGCGGCAATTTCAAGGTGGCGTTGCCACCCGCATTTTCTTTTTGCGCGTTTTCTAGCGTCAAGCGTGATGATGTAGGTATTGTGAAATAGCAATTACTAATACGAGACAAATTGCTTTTCTCTTTAGTGTCCCTTTAGGCAGAGCTTGAAGGGGCACACAAAAGATGTATTTCAACCATCTGATGCTTCATTTAAGTCAATGACACAAATACTGCCAAGAATCATCTTATTAAAGAGGTGTCCTAGTGCTCTAAAAATATGGTTCTAAAGGAAAAGAAAGAATGTGCTTCTGATATTGTAGTTTCCTTCCAACAGCTTTGTGTACATAGACAAATGATTCCCAATAGGTATGTGTAGTCCTTGCATTCGAGATAGCTCTTCAGACTTTCACCAGCATCTCGATGTCTGGCCCTGAATAGTAGCATACACTGGAACAGTAATATTAAAGTTATTGAAATCACGACCTCCACCATAAACACCACAGATAAAATTTTCAACTGTCTTTTAAGAGCAGGTAGCAAGGGCATTACTCTATGTAGTCTCTTAATCTTGGCACTGTAAACAAAGCAATAATAGCGATTGAACTTCAAGGTTGGTGAATGTTTTTCCTCAAAGATCAGTACCTGCCTAGCAAAGCCCTCACTATGATGACGATGAAAAGACCATAGCAAATTCAACACCCTTGATGTTGCATCAATTTCCTGACAGATTAAATTTTCTCAACCCTAAATATTATCACAACTTCGGTAGATGGTTGTCTCAGCCAATGTTTAATTTAACCAGAGTTAAATAAAACATGGGTTCTGTTTAACCCTAACTTGCCAATGCTGTTCCTATGGCCCGCCAACCAAAGTTGGCATCCTTTCATTAAGTGAGCATTTTCATATATAAGCCAGCTTTATTGGTCTACAGTAGACTGTACTAAAAGCCAACTGCATGGAGCATATTCCATTTCTTCTTAGAATGCAATGTAGTTCTTGTTCATCGATAAAATATTACATATTATCAAGCTGACACATTGTACTAATTGTGCTAACCTGTGCTTTGCTTTTAGCATTTATTGCAGGCGTGGCAGCGCCACTACTGCTAGTGAGGGCATCTTGTGAGGCAGACGCCATAGAAGGGTAGGAAGCTTGCCTTTGGCCATAGCTTGACACTGTCTCTTATAATTGTTGCCTTGGAGCTCATGCCCGGCCGAGAAACATCAATAAACCTGAGACGATCTGACCATCTTCGCCATATTCACGCAGAATTACCAGAACTCTGCTGATGGTGAGACTGGCACTTCTGGTATGCAAGGTGTGTAGTTTTTCCAATCCCATGTAATATTCCTTTAAAGATGGTTTCATTTCAAGAATTATGTACAGACACTAAGGATGTTACTTGGTTTTATTCAAGCAATAGAGTTGTGAGTGTCACTATCCATTGTTCTGTTCCTGTTTTACACTTTTACTACGGATATTTCTGTAATTCGTGGCCTGCTTATTCCTTGTCAGAAACATCACCTTGTAGATACGATCGATTCCCTAGTCACTTAAGTTTCAGCCACAATAATATCAGATGCATTTTTGGCCGTACGAAATTGTTCAACGCTTCTGCCTGTGACGTAAAACTTTAGCATGATTTTTTTCTAGTAATAGTATGTCTATAAATAATCCTCTTACGTTTTGCCAAGGGTTTTGTTTTTATTGAGTAACAATATTGTCACATGCGAAAAGAAGGTCCTCGGGCAAGAAATACCACGCAGGCAGAAAGACTGATGCAGGTCTAACGATATGGTTGCGCCAAAACCAAAATAACTGAGCGAGAGCACACGCTGTCCTAAATGACTTCTTCGTTGGTTTTTGTTGGATGCGGGCTCATGCTTACCGCAGTTCATGACCAGGTGGCAATATCAGCACAGTCCTACACATATTTTGCCCCGCCACGGTGGTCTAGTGGTTATGGCACTCGACTGCTGACCCGAAGGTCGCGGGATCGAATCCCGGCCGCGGCGGCGGCATTTTCGATGGAGGCGAAAATGTTTGAGGCCCGTGTACTTAGATTTAGGTGCACGTTAAAGAACCCCAGGTGGTCGAAATTTCCGGAGCCCTCCACTACGGCGTCTCTCATAATCATATCGTGGTTTTGGGACGTTAAACCCCAGATATTAATTTAATCCTACACATATTTTAACTGGAAATTTTCACTGTGTTATCCTGTACATACCTCGTTTCTCTGTTTTGTATTAGTGACCCTGCACTCTGTGTAAATTTAATATCCTGCAGTACTCATTTCATATTTATGTACCTCACTGATGTCCTTCTACTGCAACCTACCTTCTGTACACTTTTATGTATCTTACAGTTCGTCCAGTTAAATTAAAAACTGCAAATAACTTTCCCTATGCTTTCCTTGACTTGATATGGTTTCACAGTGTACTTTAGAAGCGTGTAACGTATTATGAACAAATAAATGCAGTTTCAACCAAAAATTAGCACTAATATTGAATTACCAGCCTTACTTTGCATCTGTACTATAGCATTAGTTAGAAATTATGTTATGAAAACCACTGTTGATGGGAATTAAAGAAGCTGAGACCGCTGAGCTGCACTCAACTGTTGAACATGGCATGGAAGTAGGGGCTGGAGGCGGCCAGCACGAGCCTGTGCGCCAACAGGCTCTGGCCGCCAGCCACCAGGCGCACATCGCACAGCTGGCCCTTGAGTTGCATGCAGTGCATGGCCTGGAAGGCCTCGCGCAAGTGCGCCTCGTGCACGTGCTGCCGTTCGTAGCTGCCGTCCCCACCGTTGCCCACGACGCTCAGCAGGCTGCCCCCGCTGCCGCAGTCGCTGCTGTCCCCCAGCGACCTGCACGCAGCAACACTGCCAACATTGTAGTTGAGGATTCGACGAACACTCGTTCGCTCAGTACCTGTACTCCTACTTAGTGTTGTTAGGTCTTACAGCACATCTGATTAGTATACGCAGCTACGGTGCTGCGGGAATTAGTAGAATGACAAAGTGAAACTAACATTTATGAGCCGGGTGACTAAGGCAATGTCATGGCTACGATGTTTGAGTTTTTTGTTGTTCTCTGAGCATGGCTCACACCCAATGCAGGGGATGGGCCGAGTAGAGGGTGAATTTTTCCTTTAATTTCTGTAGTGTATCATTCCTAGATGCTGCTATAGTTCATTACCACTTTCGTTACCGCGGAAAAATCGGTTGTTTTTGGCTAGTCCAGGAAATATTTTTTTCCTGCCACAGAATATAATTGATGCTAAAGTGTAGGGTACCAAATGATAGAGGAAGAATTGGTCTTTCCAACAGTACTAATTCTAAACAACGGATTTAGTTCGAGTATAATAAAAAAATGATCAAAGAAAAATGCACCAAAAAGAAAGAAAGATTCATAAAAACGTTAATGCTACTCTGCAAAGGCTAAACATTTTAAAAAATTGAAATATACGTTTTGAACGCAAAGCCCTCGTAGAATAATAGTGGAAATATAAGCTCTGTAAGTACAAAGATTATTTACATAAATACAAGAATATAGGCACTAGTGCCTATCATGCCACCGCGCGATGCAGGTTCTCGACGCGGTGAAAGAAAGGCTGGCTGCGCATGTTTCGGGGAAAAAAAGTTTTTTTTCTGCTCACCTTTCCTAGCATAGTTTGCAGTTCTGGTATTTTTCAATTTTCCTGTGTATTTGTTGAAATGAACAGTGTAGCCTGTTCCAAATTTGCAAAAATCCATAATTGTACCCTCATTTGATCTCTCTCGCTCATATACTGCCGAATACCATACCGACCTTCACAGTTCACCATTTTCTCATCCACTGAAAGGTTCTGACGGGGTTAAAAGATAGTGTAGAAAAATCGTTCTTGTGTTGCAATAGAGAAGACACGTGGTGAAGATTCTCGTTGGATGCGACGGTCGTCTTCTTCAGATCAGACACACTCAAGAAGCGTTCAACCTTTTTTGTGGCATCACTGACGGTGGATGAAGGCCTGAAAATATGTGTCGTCGACACCAACACCAATGCAAGCACGGGACTTCAGCGATTACCATGTACACATGGAGTGAGACGAACTTGCTCATCTTCTCTTCAGCAACCTCCCTCCATGAATCCATCCCTCTCACTGTATGTTGGCTTTTGGAAAGTATGCATCCACGCATACTTCTCTGTGTGGTTGCATATCTCTCTGACGACTTCTGCGGTAAAAAACAACACGAAGACGCCGCCGCGCAGCACACCGGAACGTTGGGTCAAAGTCCGCTCCGCGCCGTTTTCGCGAAGAGAACTGCGCTCTTTCTGCAGCCGGCGCCAAATGCTCCCGCCCGAATGAAGTTAACACCTTGCAGATAAGAGCTGTTATTTTTAGAACACACCGGATACGTTTACATCGACGTGTGGCAGCGATAAAACGACCCGAGAAGAAGATGAAACATACCGGCGGATAGCTGCTGATGTTCCGGGGAGGTTTGAGGCACTTTCACCGTCCGTACTGAAGCCTCGAGAATCGAAGTCGTCTTCCGTGTCTGTGGTGCTACCATCATCCAGAGATTCCCGCTCATATTAATCGGAATCCATCGAAATTCGCCGTTTCTCTGGAGCAACCGCGAGCGGCGTCGACGCGAAGTCTGAAACAACGAGCACTCACCTACCCGACTGCGAACGAGCTTTAAAAATCTCCCCGCAGTGGAAAAAACAAACTCGCAAATAAAACTGATAAAAAACATGTTATTTTATGCTTTCTATTGCTTTAGCTGTCCAGAACCGCTCAGAGAGTGCCAAAATTTGATCTTGAAGTCATCGATAACATATTATCGATGGGAATAGGTGCGGTCACGAAAGTGTTAAGATATTGATATTAAGTGCCAATTATTGGTAATGAAATATTTAAAGCCGGCAGAATTTAGCAAGATATTCTTTTAGTCTCGATGACCAATTCCTCAATGGTTAAAAAAACATCCCTGTGGCTGTATCCGAGAGTAGTGGCCCCCATAGAAAGAGTAACCGGTCGTGATAATTCCAGGCCCAGCTTGCAAAGAGGTGGTACAATTATTCTTGTGCTCAATATCATGTACCGGTGACAGGATAGAAAGAAATGAACAATGATTTCCTTCCGTTTGCAGAAGAGGCACAGAGGGGAAATCACTAAACTTGATCTGTGCAAGTAAAAATTGAGGGAGGTAACACGACAACGAAATTTCATGATGACAACTTCCATCATCCTTGAATTGGATAAATCGCTGCGCCAGGAAAATATCAGGTGCTTGTACTCTGGAGACACAGTCAGTACCGGGTCAGCTAAACTTTTTCTGAATTTACTCTAAAATCCCGAGCAAGCGCCCCCTCCCTTTTTTGGGAGATTTGAAATATGCGCCCCCTTCTTCCGCCGTTTTCACTGTTTCATTCACTGTTTTTATTCACCCGACGAGTGCGGATAAAAACAGTGAATGCATGCACATTCGATGAAGCATTTCATTAGAAGAAGGCTGTGCATTCTTTATTCTTAGCGGCTCTTCCGCAGATGTCTTGAACTTTGATCCGCGATCGAGCAAGCGACCCCCCTCCAAATCTTATCGGATTATACATCACCGTACGGGGGGGCACTTGCTCAGGATTTTACAGTTAGGGAGTGAAATCTTGCCATCGTGATGTGTGCAAACACGAATGTGCAAACAAGAAGTGGGAAAACATGAATGATCAGAGCAAAAAGCGATGTGTTTTCAAGAGAATCAGCCGTTTCATTTAAAAACAAACCTATGGGGCCAGGCACAGAGATTAAATGAATACATTGAAGATGAGCGGAAACTAGTAGCTCAAGAGCTTTAGTAGCGAGCTGCTTGTTGTTGTTTTCCACAGGACATGGCTCATACTCAATGCAGGGATTGGCCGAGCAGTGGGTGAATTTATCCTATGTTTTCTGTAGTGCATCATGCATAGAAGCTATCATTAATTAGTATAATGATTTGAAGTACCAATTCTTGGTAATGAAATATTTAAGGCAGGGAGAATTTAGCTAGATTTTCTTTTAGTCTCTCTGATGAATTCCTCAATGGCGAACAAAACATCCCTGCCTGCCTGGTGTTGCCCACTGAAACAACCTCTTCTTCCACAGTAAACTCTAAGGGCACTGTCCACTACAGTGCCATCACTGCTGGAATCGGGTTCTTGATGTTACATGGCAAACACATATGTCGTAGATTTATTGTTCCAGACACCTGCAACTAGCACTGGACGTCAAAAGAGAATGCCGAATTGCCATTCCGTGGACACCACACACGACATTTCTATGTTGAGCACGACATACAGTGCTCACAGAATTAAATGTATCAGCTTAGAGCTACCGTATTTATTCGAAAATAGGTCGGGCACGAATATAGGTCGACCCCTACTTATAGCACTCTACCAGAAATAAAAAAAAATATTCGAAAATAGGTCGACCCATGTTTTTTTTTTTTTAGAAACAGGAAAATTGAAACATAGCACACCTTTATTTACAATTAACTTAGCGCCCTAGTCGCTGCCGGGAGTGTCATGTTCGTCAGATGTGCAAGGAAGGTTGTCGGATTCTTCGCAGGCATCCTCGGCATCCCAAATGACGTCGACTTCGCTGCCATCGATTGCGTTGGAAATGCAGCACTTTTTAAAGCCAGTCACGATAATTTCCGCTGGCAAGTCTTTCCGCGCGTCCTTCACCCACGTCGCAACTTCATTGAGGGAAGCCCTTCTCGCGGCGTCCCGTCGGTGTCATTGCAGCATCCTCCTTCAAGCCACTCTTTGTAACTCTTCGCCACCCGGTCCTTAATGTAGCCGGGACGTCATACCTAGCGGTATGACGACCAGGTCTGTTGGCCTTCTGCAGGGCCTCCTTGACGCCCGGAGCCTCAGTTCTTTTTCAAGAGCGTCATGCCTGCCAGTTGCTGGGCCGCGAAAAGCACGACGCCATCCATTGCACGCGAACAGTCGGTCCCGCTGCTTCCGCCAACCCCTAATCAACTTTTACGTCGAACTCACGCTGAGCGGCACAATTGCTGGAATTCTCGGCAAAAAGTATCACTTGACGCTTGAAGTCAGCTGTGTAGCGCTACCGACGTGACACCGTCGCAACCGCGCATTTGCAAATGCGAACCGTCACGTCAGATCAAACAACAAACAAAGAGTGAGGCCTTAGGCCAGTGCCAGTGCGGCTGCGCGTCGGCAGGCAGCACGGCTAGGGGGCTAGGGACTTCACGGCCTACCTAGGGAAATCACGGGTTCCAGCGCAAACATGGCGGAGCGGCTGCATTTTGCGGGGGCTTTGAAAAGGCGGTGTGCAGCTATTGCACAAATAACTTTTTTTTTCTTAGTTACTTAGTCGGAAAAGGCGAACGGGTACGGTTTTTATACCAGATTTTATGGTATATAATGTGCGTATGTAGCAGGAACTGCTTGAAGAACAGCAGGCGCGGCAGTTGAACGGCATAGGTGCGGTGCTTTTGGTCGCTTTGATCGCGAATATAGGTCGAGATTCTTTGGTCACGAATATAGGTCGATAGCTGATTATGGGCAACATTTTTGGGAAAAAAAGGTCGACCTATATTCGAATAAATACGGTAAGTAATGTATACACTTTCATTTCCATCATATTCAGTTCATTTCACATTGGATCGTCACATTAGATCACACACTTACGTTATAGCCGTATTGACCTTTAGTGTTCAAGCCATAGCGACATTATGTGGTTACCTCAAGAGATTTCCACATATGTACCAGCAGTTATGCCTAATGTTTTGATGTCATCTACCATTCCGTGAGCAGTGTACAATGCTGGAATGCTATGTCCTTTTGTCTATATCAAAAATTTTATCAAAAAAAAAACATAATGGTTCTAAAGATCTTTTCATCTACACATTTTCCTCATTCAGCAAAGAGGAGAAGTGCAACTCTGAATGTCAAGATGTTCTGCACGTCGCATTCTTACAAAGTGCTTCCACTGTAGATCCACACAACGTTGCTATGCTCGCTGATGTTGATTTATTCAATTTGCATGCTAATGTCTGTGGAAACATCAGCATATGTTTCGAAAATGCCAGAAGATCTCGGAGCCAGTGACTGCAATGCTGTTTACAAAATTTCACATGGTGTTTGGTGGGGAACATCTTAGCTAAGGAAGTTTTATGACTGACACTTTGGTGCGGTTTTTTTTTTCACAGCTATTTCTTTTTTTTAGGTTTTCTGGCATCTGCTGCCAATGACCTTTAGTTAAAGGAAGCTAAGGGAAAACAAAAATAAATTTTTGGGGGAGGCTTTTAAGTGCAGCTGTCTGAGACAAACTGTCAAATAAGGTGGATGTGATATGTCCTTGTTAACGAGTCTGTCAGCAACAGAAATATAGAGGGGCCAATTACAGCTTTTCTGTGGTAGATATTTGGACACTTTTCTGCCACTCAACAAATATCTGGCTTAGACAAGGTTGCTAAGTGTTGGTGAAGAAGGGGAATCGTAAGCTGAATGAAACAATTGGACCATCAGTGAACGTACTATTGCACTAAAACAAGATATGGGCCATGAATATTCAATTTAATCAAGCTGTGCATGTTCGGTGCTGGTTAAGTATTGATGAATGTGTTCTGAATATTTCGCCACTCCTTGACACTGACAGAAGCATTAACGGAAAATATGGACATCATTAATTTCCCTCTAACACCACCCAGCTGCTACAGAAAACTTGTCCAACTAAACAGCTCACTAACAGAAGTAGATTGTTTCAGTGATTGATTGGTCAGCTGAATGGTTGAGGAGGTTTAAAATACTCGAGAGGGGCTTATAACTTCCTGACGCAGTAATGGGACTATGACAGATGCCACAGTTTCTTCTAAAATGCACCATATGCTTGAAACAAGGAGTTTCTTTTTTTGTCTTTCTGTTCCATTTCCACCTGACAGCTAAGATGGAGCACTTAAACTGTAACCTTGAAATCTGCAACAGAATGTTATTGACTCTAAGTGGATGAAGCTGATAATTTAGAGGTAAGGCAGGTAAGTATTCTAAGTTTGAACATCTGGCCACTTTACAATCGCAGCCTGAAAGAGCTGATCCGCCATACATTTGGGCCCTCTTTCGTAATAAGGAGGCTTCAACATTTGTAGTAACTCCTCAATCTTAAAACAATTTATTACATAAAAAAATTTAAACATCAGCTCGCAAGTGTAAATGAAGACAGGCGTGTACTGTGCCCAACTTGATGAAATCTGTTGCATTAAAAAAAAAGTGAACGAAAGTGGCTATACACAGAGCAGATTTTTCATTCTGGCTTTTCGTTTTCTTTTTAAAACAATGTTGAAAATTTGTAAAATTCAGAACCAGGACAATTAAAATACAAAGTTTTTCAACCCCATAAACCAGTAAAAAATTGAGGATATCAATATTTTCTACACTGCAGTTATAAAAACACTTGAAATGAGCAAATACAAAGTCACATGCACAGCTATAACGAAAAATGATGACAAATATTAATATGAGAAATGTGATGCATATACAGTCGGGTAATTCCACTAATACACTAATAGGACCCCTGCAATACCTTCACAAGCATTGTAAGAATGTTATTACAAAATACGATCCAATTCGTTTCAGTGGTATGTTCTAAAGAGAGTTTACGAAACTGCCATATTTGCCTTTTGAGCAGAGATACAGATTGCTATAACCTTCATGCATTAAATTATCATTTTTTTTTGCTTACTGATTTTTCACTTTTCATGCAAAAGTCCCAAATCGAGGTACTGCTTGATTTGATTGATTTACAGGGCGTAATGACCCAAGGGAATACTAAGGCTATGAGACTAACCGTTCACAAATCTCTCCCAATTATTTTTCGACTGCCTGGGACTTCTGAATGTACACTTGAATCTAGGTAGACGGGTGTTTTTACCATTTGCTCCGATTGAAATGCAGCCAGTGTGGCTGGGAAACAAACCCATGCTTTTGTGCTCAGCATTGCAACGCTGTATCCTCCACACTACCATCGCAACGGATTTATACAGAAAAACTTCATTACAATGAAGTCACACTTGACACAAAATTTGTTACATACAAAGATTCGTTATAAACGGTTATTCGCAATAGCAATTGACTAATCTTCATTTACTTTGATATAATTGATTGTTCATTACATCAATATTTTTTATATCATGGTTTGACTGCACAGCAATAATGAACATTGCACTATGGCATGAAAAAAAAAAGTAATGTTATTACAAAAGCCATGGTGCAGTGTTTGCTATTACCATAGTCCTTCAATACTACGCTATTACTGTACAGCAATAGTGAACACTGCACTATAGCATCAAAAAAAGAAAAAAAAAGAAAACAAGGTTCTCAAAAAGTAAAGCTCTGCCTAACCCCCCCCCCCCCCCGAACCCACCCAAAAAAAAAAATTTCTGGCTACGCTACTGCCCATGTGCTGCAAATGGCTGAATCACGCATGGCAGAACCCAAGGAGGGGGAGGGGGGTACACTAGCAAAGAGCGCAAACCTGCAACAAAATGTTAGATCTCTCGCAACATTTCCCAATAGAGGCTGTGTTACGGACCCCCAACTGTGCATCTGTTAATGTGCTAGCCTCCCTTTCCTGCTACACTTTCTTTCTTTCCCAGCCTCGGTTCAATCATGCAATGCCACGCTCGTAACATCCCGTGCTGCATGACTGAACGAGGTTGCGCAATGGCAGCCGACCGCCAGCCAGGAATCACTCTGCTCAGAGCACATAGGCAATCGGCATGCACGTCACATTCGGAGTGCTAATTGCGACGGTACCACGTGGAAGACAATGGGGTCCCGATTCGCTGTCGCAATTAATTTTGCTGCCTGCATGTGTGCCGTGACGGCTTCCAATGAGGGAGTGCTGTGCATTGCTACACAGAATTTGTTTCTTTGGTAAATGGTGCATAGGAAAGCAAATAAAAGGCCTTGATAAGTGTCTAAGAAAAGTTCACCCTGAGGCGAAAAAAAACAACAACAACAACAAAAAAAAAACAAAGAAACATAATCCCCCTGGAACATACCATTTCGGGGCTTCCTACTGTATCTTATGATTTCAATAGTCTTAGTTTAGCAGCTTCCATAGAGTTATTTCTCTTGCACCTACTATTTCTAAGTTACATTTTCATTAATTTGCCTTTGTGTAAATTATACTTATAGCACTTCAACTTCTTTTTTGTCACGACATATGTTTATGAATATATTGTACTGCTCACATCCTGCTGATCTTCCCTCCCCTCTTTAATGTATGTATACCTTGAGCATAAGATAAACAAAATAAACACCTAAGCAAATATAGTCTAAGCCAGACATATAGAAAATAGAAAACAACAACACTTGTGCGACGTAAAAATAGTTTCTGACAGCTCACGGATGACTTTCACGGGAAAGAAAATCTTTTGCTTATTATATGGGCACATTTATTCATAATCGGCAAAGTTTAATGCAGGTTCTTAGAACAAAGTGTCTAACAAAGTTGGTTCACACCCGCAGTCATGGCATCTGTAACACAGGGAAGTTCTCATTTGCATCAGAGCGCTGTGAATGCGGGTACAAACCAATTCCATCGGACGCCTTGGTTATTTTTCGTTATGGCGATCAAAAAACACAAGAGATCGTGGAACCTTTTTAAATTGTAGAGAAATGATAACATGTGCATTGTTGGCTTTGTTCAAGGATGAAGTGAATATGCTGAAAAAAAAAATTTGTTGTGGAAACTTCCTGAACCTTTTAATTGCTGCAGATGGCCACAGCGGCTTAGAACTGAGCCCACAACTATGAACCCAACAGCTGAATGCCGTATTCATCGTGTTAAAGGTATGTCAAATGTCACGAAGGTTGTGCAGTGTGCGATCAGTCAATGTCAATGCAGTGAGGCATGTGCTTTTTTTTTTCTTTCCCTATCGAATGTGAACGGAGAGTTACAGACCTGTCGTTTCTCAGCCGGTCAACGTGTATGTGTGTGCCATTTTTGCTTGTCAAAATTAACCCACGACCTGCAGGCAAAAACATTGCCATTTATATAGCATGGGCCATAACGTCTCATAATGACAACTTTGGAGTGTTCAGCTGGAAGTGCGAATTAGGATGTGCGAACTGTAAAGTGCATTAATGTGTAACAACAAAAGCCAATTAACACATTCCTGCAAGGTGCTGTGTGCGCTTGTAGCTTACGTAGTTTTACCACGAGCATGTGGGTGGTACAGACATGCTGCGAATTAGTAACACAGTGGTTCTAGTGAGACTATAATTAGTGCTTGAATGACATACCGAAATATAAAATAGTGTAGCTTAAAATTTTTATGTACCGACATGGCCCAGCACACTTTTTGGATGCCTTAATGAGGCAGCCTGGAAGAAGCAAAAGCATTGACAGATATTATATCAGTCAGGATGATATGAGCAATTTTATTAATACAGAAGTTTAATCTGCCATTATTGTAACAGTACAAGGACAAGTGCTGCTGTGAGAGAGAATAGGTCATTGATCTCATTTTTTTATGCACAAAACAAACAATCTAAAGGAAGCATTTGCAGGTGCAATACCTACAGGTCGATTTTCCATCTCGACATATATGCACAGGAATCACTATAAATATTCAACATAGTACAGCAAACTCGTACTGCAGCCATCCTAAATTGTGGGTTTGTCGTTTATGTAACATTATATAATGTGTGGAAAAAAAAGTCAAAGTGGTTTACAAAATCTGATAAGAAATTTCCTATTGAGGCCTACAGCCATTCCTATACCGCATCTTCCATCATAAATCATGCCCATGGTAATACAGTGAAAACACTCTGGCCTTCTTAAATTGTGTGTTTGTCGTGTACGTAACATATCTTATGTGCAGGCAAAAAATCAAAGTGGTTTAAAAATCACACGAAATTTTATCTTGTGGGCCGTTCCTATACTGCATCTTTCATCATAAAACGGGGCCACGGTAAGTAAAAGCACTCTGACCTATCTTAAATTGTGCATTTGCCGTGTACTTAACATTGTATTTTATCTGTAAAAAAATCAAGGTATAGCTAAAAATATAAGAAATTTTCTTTTGTGGGCGCAAAGTCGTTCCTATATCGCATCTTCCATCATACAACGGGCCCATGGCAACTGAATAAAGGCACTGCTCAGCATACCTGGGTCCCTGGTCCGAGTCTTTGAGACTTCCTGGCACTCGATCCCTCGGCAGCTGGGATCCGCGCAGCATCCTTGCTTCGCCGTTGCCTTCGGGCATGCCGGGCGGTGTCAGGCGCATTCCTATGCGAAGACCAAATTGCCAAAGCGAGCCCGCTAGGGCCATGACCGTGCGAGCACAGGCGCCGGAGCGGCGCTGTTTACGCTGCCGGCCGCGATCGGATACTGCTCATATTGTTTCAGCTCCGCTGCTGCAATCCGATAAGGGGGCAGCGATCGAGTTCCGCGGTGGTTTCACCGCTCGTCTCACGTACTGCTCTACATATACCTACATCGCTTTCGCGCACCTATTAACTGCATGAGCACGCGGCGCAGCAGCTGATGAAGGACGCAGCGCACGGTCTCGGCCGGAGGCGCGCGTTGCATCTGGCTGATGCCGGCCGACTGGACGTGGAAGAGGCAAGGAAAAAAAAAAGTATAACGCGTCGGGCAATGACTCCCAACTGCAAACAAACTCCCGATATATCAGCGCGCTCGCTTACTCTGTTCGCGCAACACAGGAGATGGTGCACATGGCCGCGATTTCGAGTTACTTTTGATTTCACACGCAGCGAAACCCTCCCCGGCTCGAGTTAAAAGAGAATACACGAAAGCATCATTTACACCGTGCGCTACTGCCCAAGTGCATATACGCACGAAGCCTGTAAAAGCTAAACTGAAGGGCGCACGTATTGCGCGCGTGCATGAGCGCACGGACTGCTGCGCGCTCCCAGCGCAATCCCACCGGCCACACCGCTTACTTTTTTTTTTTCTTCCACACCCGCATTCGGGGGTTCCGCCCTCATACCCAGCGTGCATTTGCCGCGATGCGCGGTCATCGGGTGGGGGCAGTGGTTCAATGAACTCCACGCGCGCGACGACAAATGGCCGGCCGTATGCAAAGCGTGCGTATCCCATTCATGCTTGAAGCGCGTGTACTGCGGCAAAAATGAATGTGCAGGCAAGGAAGAGGTGCTCACCACGGTGTGTGCAGCAGCCGCCGGCCTCGCACGGGGCACCGGGATATGCGCCGGACCACTCGGTTACTCCCAACAACCAGCTGGGGCGTCGTCCCGGCTCCGGAAGCACCCGTGCTCGGCAAACGCGCGAGTTCAAAGTCCGGCGGCAGTAGTCGACGTTGGCAACACCTGTTCCGATGGAGGGTTCCCCTCCCTTTCGCTGACACCGCCCAGCGGCGGCGAATCGATCGCGGAGCTGAGCGCGCAGCTAGCGCTGCCGTTCACGCAAATGAGTTTGCTTGCGGGGCGCAGCGGCTGCTGTCAAATGCTGTTGCCGCGCCGCTTTGTGGCGAGGAATGTTCCTCCTCCGCCGCGCCTTGCGACCGTCGCCGGCGCAAGTTCATTGCACCGACGATCATACTACGAACCCGTAGTCCAGGCTTTCATGCGCGTCGTACACCTGACACCGTGCTCACTTTGCTTCCACTGCCAAGCGGCCGGCGCACCGCTCCGCACGCCAACTCAAGCGGCACGCATCCGGCGCGCGCGCGGAGACAGGCAGTACGTAGTAGTGGCAGTACAATGCGTTGCGTTGTACGAAGGACGGCATGGGGGATGGCTCCCTTTATTGCTGCCAGCCTTTCGTTCTTTTCCTTCCGCCACGCTTCGCCTGCTTCCGACAGCAATCAAGGTGATCGAGCCTGCCGCGGGATCGCGCAATTTATGATCCGACTCCCGTCGCGTCGTTTTATTTCGGTTTCGTTTCACCCCCCCCCCCCCCGGTCTCTGTCTGCAGCCAGCTTGCCGTTATTACGGTATTAACGGAGAAAAAAGGCGGTGTCCTTGCATAACTTAACGTCACAGAACGGAGGCAACCTCGTAAAAAGGGGCATTGTTGCGTACGGGAGACGCAGAGAAAGAGATTGGCGATAGCATTCAGGCTCCATGCATTCTGGCGGTTTCACGGGCTTCATAATAAAGACGAACTCTGATTTAATTGGATAAAGAGGGGCTGTGGTCACGGTTCCTGTTACCCCCATTCCTTCGTTTCTCGAATGAGCAGCAAATCAAAGATAAACGCTGAACGGTGCCCGACGTGCAATGCGTCTTCCGCCGCCACTTATTACCGCTAGATGGCAAGAACCGCAATACAAATTCTAGACAAATCAACTGCTTCATACGTCCACGACAAAATACTGGAGTGACTGTTGACAATTTCTCTATGCTTTATATAAACGTGCACGCGTTCTGCGCTTTCTGTTCTGGGGGCGCCGTTACGTGAGGCGCACCCGTTTGGTAAAATGAATAGTTTAAACAAATGTGCGCGTCTGTGTAGATTGTTATGCAGCGATGTCGCCGCTAATTCGTCCGTGATTAGGGCTACGACTCTGAGGTAACTTTTATTCAGCCTAAAGTGTGAAGCATGACATGTAACTCCCGCGACCGAAAGCACATGGCGTCGTATAACTTGGTTTCACTGTTGCATGTCTGTACCTCACCCGTCATTTAACCGTAACGTGCGTTTTTTTCTTTCCACAGGATCACGCAATCACCCTGTGGCGCATCTTTACACACGTCATGCGCGCAACGCGGACTGATGGAGTTTTTCGAGCCGAAAGATAACTGGGGTGCCGAAGAAGTCCGATCAGGTTCGACTTCACTTTTCGTAGAACATCAAAGCACGTTGAAGTGTTCTACCACCGGGAGAATGAATACAAACTCCGCCCGCATAACCAGGACGCGCTTGTAAATCACCGGCGTAAGAGAGTCGTGCAAGCTTGTTTCCTATTGAACCGCCAGTACTTCTTCTGCGCTAATGTGAATACCACTCATATCGAAAACTAAAGGTTCGTCGTTGCTACCTAAAATATGACCTTTGGCTAAGCAGAAATGCGGGGAATATCTCTTGAAATTTGCTAGGACGTTGAAGTTTGTGACTTCAAACCAGCGACACGAATGTGTGTCTGAACTATCTGAACGACGGAGGGAGTGCTTGACGTCACGGAAATGAGTTAGTGTGATTGGATGGAACGGGCGTGGCAGTGTTGACTGCCACGCCCAATGGGTGGAACTTGTATTTATTCTCAGATTGTGAGCGATTATAGTTAATGCACTGGATCGTAGACGGTTAGTAGAGTTAGAGAAAGACTTGTAAACAAATAGCTGCACCCCAGGGAATGAAAGACACTAATGTTAGTGTCGCTCTGGCATCCATGAGGTGCAGTAGGCACGTAACATTGTATCAGATAGATCTATTTCTAGTTTAATGTTGCTGTTCATCGGTAACAATATGAGACCTATTACGTTGTGACTTATAATTATTGATACGAAAGTGTCGAGCACAGTGTTTTCATGAAAATCAACGCAAACAAGCCACATGATTCTTTTCTATCTATCTAAAAAAGATACTCCAGAGAATGTAAGTGCTTTCAGAGTGCATACAGACATGTTAATTAAGCAGGCAAAATCGGCACATTTGTTCAAGATATCGTAACATTGTCTTTAGTAGAAGTTGCCGAGTGCTGTGTGAGAACGTATTTGAGTTGAGTACTAAATGCTCATAAAAAGTACTTTGTTACTTTCTAGGTGCTTCAAGCTTGAAGACACACTTTCTTGTGACATTAGAGGGGAAGTACAGGAAAGCTGTGTACTACCAGAGCGCTTTGTGGGCACACAGGATCAGTTGCTCCTTGTAGTTTTCATTGGAGATGATGACTTTCCTCTTTTTCCAAAAACGTGAATCTGTGTGATGAAAACACGCCTCGCAAATTCTCCAAATGGAATGGCATCACATGAAGAGCTTGGGAAGTGGAAATTACTTCAGCACTATTGTGAATTCCTTTGATTCATTTTTACACACGAATACATCGTGAAAGCTGCTGAAACTACGTATATTGTTTCCAACTGCTGACTTTGGGAAATAGAAGGAGCCGTTGTGTTTTGTTGTGGAGTGCTCTTGTTTCGTATAGATGTGAGGGCCACCTGCAGTGATGTGACTGTTTCTTCTCTTGATTTTGACCGTTCATCATGCGTCTCAGTCTGCAAATTTAAGGATGTAAGAGAACAAATGGACGCTGTAGAATGACGAAGATATTAAGGAATAATTGATGCCAGAGAGAGGTTGAAAATGCCCCTTTTGGAGACCAGTATATCTGCCTCAAGTCGAAAATTGTCCCAGGACTGCAGACTATGTAATGGTGCCGTCTTCTACTGCCAAGGCAATTACGGTGTAAATAAAAGAAAGAAAACTGCAAAAAAGACAGATTATCTTTTTTACCCAGACATTACCCAGAACAAAGTAAGGGAAGTGCGCCTAATTAAGCACGGGCATCCCTACGTCACATGCACCGAGCGTGTGGTATATTCCATCCCACTGACGTGTGACAAGGTGTACGTTGGCCAGACGGGCAGATGCCTGAATACGAGGCTTTCTGAGCACAACTACCACTGCTCTAGGAAAGACAGGGGCCACTTTGCCTTCCATTGCAGGGACTGTGGTTACGTGCCTGTGTTGATTAATACGAAGGTGGTCTGCCAGCAAAAAAGCAAGCTGACACAGGAAATTATTGAAGCAGCAGAGATATCTGAGTGGAAGGATCATCAGTTGCCCTTCGGTTGCACTGTCGGATAAAGAAAAGAGTTTTTTAGGGTAGTAAACGTGGCTTGTAGAAAATCGTTTGTGTAAGTTCCTTTTTTGCTCATGTATGATGATTCCCTGTATATGTGAGTCGATTTTGAAACCTGTACACCTGTGTTTTACTTAGATTTATCATCAAGCGATTCAACACTTGCATTGAAGAGAGTACATGGGCTTGTTTGACAGCAATGAACGGCAGTTGGAACTCAGTGCTTACGTCTGTGTCCATCTTTATGCGTCCGTTTTGTTGTTTTTGATACGCACTGTCATAAGCAGTTCTGACCAGGACAAGGTTTTGCTGGTTCGCGGCTTGGCAGGGAGTTGTTACGGTGTTCTAGGCAGAGCGTAGTGCCTTCAAACGGGTGCTGCGTCTAGACGGACACCAAAATTATCGTGACCATATTGTACCTGTAAGTGGCAGTCACTGCTTAGTGCTTCTGCAACACCATCAGTATGGTCATACATTCTAAACTTTACTTGAAAATCAGGTAAAGCTTGTGCGCACGAGTAACAGACAACTTTGGTGTTGACATCGGCATTGCATTGACTTACAGACTTCATTTATCTATCAATGTGTTCTTCTCGCCTACGGCCATAGGCGTGCACAAGGGGGGGGGGTTGCCCCCCCTATTCACCTAAGAGGGGGGAGTGCAGAGTCAGCCCCACACATTGACATAATAAGGAGGGGGGGCGCTGCGACTCAGGGTGGGGGGCGCAATGTCAGCGCCATATATTGACATAATTTGGAGGGGGGACGCTGTGACGAACCTTTGCCCCCCCCCTGAAGGGGAACCCTGCGCACGCCTATGGCTGTGTGTGAAACATTTATTGCTAATGGGTCAAGGAAGTTTTAGCAAATTGAGGATTGAAGAATGGGCCTGTATGCACTTGGAATTATTGTGGACAGTCTTTCCTGTCCTGCCATTGCAGTGTTTTTCCTTTTACTTAAATGAATTTCTCCTTGGCATATAAATTACATAGGTGTAGCCAGTGCTGTCACAGTGAGGAGACTGCCAAATAGGCATGTCTAACGATGCTGAATTGAAACACCGAACTAATTTGCTACGAATAAATAAACTTTCAAAACTAAACTTCATCAGGGAGCGTTATACAGAAGTTTCAGTGGAAAGGTATTGGAGGACCCGATGAAAGCTGTCATGTTGCTTTGTGCACATTCAGAGATTTCGAGACCACACCTTGAGTGGTTTTGTACACATTATTGACCTTTGTTGAAAACCATTTGAGGTTGTGTACCATCAGGGAGACTTTGTGTTTTACCTATTTATCTTGGGTAGCCAAAGTACATTCGAGGTGTATTGACAGCTAATTTTCTGTCTGTCCGGATAGTTAGTCTTGAAAAATGAAAGAAATAGTTGCTACACCTCAATCAAAAACTACAAATAGTGCCGTCTATGCTATTCTGGGTATCGTTATCTATTGGCTTTGTTAGGTTGAGCCTTGTGGATGGTGGCGTAGCCAGGTTGTGGCACACCGGGTCTGTGGCCCCCCTGAAATTTTTTTCTGCGCTATTCTGGGTTTCATTATCTATTGGTTTGTTAGGTTGAGCCTTGTGGACAGTGGCGTAGCCAGGGGTGGCACACCGGGTCTGTGGCCCCCCTGAAATTTTTTTCTGCGCTATTCTGGGTTTCATTATCTATTGGTTTGTTAGGTTGAGCCTTGTGGACAGTGGCGTAGCCAGGGGGTGGCACACCGGGCCTGTGGCCCCCCTGAAATTTTTTTCTGCCATGGGATAGAGATCATAAAATGACACTCGACCACACTTACCTGCCGGGAACCCATGTCGAATCAAGGACCGTCGTTTGACTCACCTTGGGGTGCCTGCGGGAATGAGCTGTGGTATCGTCCCCGCAGACCTCCCACAAGTGACGTCCATCCACGGCCGCACCAAATCCCAAAAAGAGCTCTTTCTCAAGTGTCCGTGTAACCTCGCTCCCCGCCAGGCGGCGCCACTGTGCGAGCACTGCACCATCTCTTGCTCGACGGCGAAGCTAACTATGCTAACTATGACGTGTGGGCACCATGAGGCGAAAACAACTTTACAGTGGGTGATAGCACCCACTGTAAAGTGCTCGATCTGAAGGGGGAATGCCTTACTTTCAAGCACAGTGAAAGCACAAGTTACCGATTGTCAACTGTGCTTTTCCCCTTTTTTTCTGCCTGTACAAAAAGGCTCGTTCAGCACTGTTTGCTACCAGTTTCTGTATTCATTGGCACTAATGGCCTTGTATAAATTGTTTTTTCTTTTTGTTTTGTGGACAGGAAAGTCATGGAGTAAGGACGAGCTGCGGATCAAAAGCAACTCGGACCTTCACAAACTTTGGTAAGGGTTGACTGGCATTGCAAGCATGTTGTCTTGTTTCTGTAGTTTTTGCTGTGTGACAGAAAGTCATAGACATAGCCAGAAAAGTTGGGGGGGTAGGGGGGGGTGGGGGGGGGGGTAGGGGGCATTGGTGGGGGCTTCACACCCCAAGTGCTAGCTATGTCCTTGATAAGTCATGTTCATCTGCACACTCTGACATAATTACAACATTTCATAGTACAAAAAAAATGGAAGGCAAGTTGGAAATTATGAAATGAAAGCACTTTTGGCAATAATCACTGCTGCATTTGCTCATTAGGATGTTTAAAGGGACACTAAAGGCAAATAACAATTTATGTCAGAGTGAAAGCTCAATGTATGACAACCTCTAAAACGGCAATATTATCGACAGCAGTGCCCTACTTACCCAGAAATTAAGCTAAATGTATCATATGATGAGCGCCACGAGTGGGAGATTTTCGAAGTGATCCCGATGACGTACGAGAGTCTGCCTACAATAAATCACTAGTAATCAAACTAGCTGATAAAAAACAACCTTCCGTGCATCAAAAGACGTAATAAAATGCTGTTTGTTCGTTCCCGTTTGATTCATGGAAAAAAGAACCTCTGTGGCGTTGCCATGGGGAACGGCGCGCGTGGTTCAAAGGTTCCGTTTTCGCCGAACTGCGCTTCGCCCGGCGCCCTGCTTCGCTCACGCGGTCGCGTCTCAGTGGTAGTTTCGGGATCGCGTACTGCCGCGTGTGTTTTGCGCGCTCGTGAAAGTTGCTCTGACAGAAAGTTCAACAAAATGCCGCATGCAAAGACGCCGGCACTACGAGCCCTCAGCAGCATACCGCGTTCATCAGGGCTCAAGTCGCTGAATTGGATCCCAGCGTCGCGAGCCAATGTCTCATTGTCAAGTTCTCCGTCCACATCCATTGCGGCGATTGCGGCAAGCTTCGATGGCTTCGATGGCCGTTGTTGCTGCTGTGGGTCCCGCTACTTTCGCTCTGCTGCTACTAGTGTCGGCGGCCACACAGTAAAGGCGGGCAACGTTGGGCACGGCAGCAGTGATGTATGAAAGTGGGATTTCAGGCAGGTGATTTGAAGTGCGCTAACGCGCTGCGGACCACTAAAACGTGATTTTATTTCAAAATAAGCACTTCCTTGGCATAAAAGTAGCACTACGAGGTTTCTGGACCGCTATTTCAACAATCAACGTCGAGTTAATATTTGCCTTTAGTGTCCCTTTAACTGAGCACTTAGCAGCTGTTGCATTTTTTTACTTGCCAATGACGACTGAAGATGCAGTTTTTCTTGGTTTTTGTACTTTGTGTTGTGTCATCTTCTTTGTGTTGTGATTATCTTCTGTTATCTTCTGTGTTGGGACAACATACATAGAGGACATTGGTATTTAATTAGTATTCATGCCACACTGCATTGCGTTCATGCTGTGCCTTGCAAAACAATGTGGTATTCACTTACTGTTCATTCGTCTTGCAGTGCAGCATTTTTTTTTTATGCAAGAACCTTACCTGGTTCATTGTGCGACTCCGCGTCATCAGAAAGACGTGGCAGAAAAACAGCACACGAATTACATCTTCATCTAACTAAAAAAAAAAAAAGACCACGGTGAGGATTCGATCCTTTGCCCCACTGCTACTGCGCTGTAATCGAGCCACTGCATCACCGTTGCAGCAGATAGCAGTGATGGATGAGGGCTTTGATGGGGCTGTACTCTGCCTTGTGGTCAATTGACTAAGCTGGGTGCGACTTACACAGTCCAGAGATATTGTGCTCAGGTGACAGAAGCGTGGCAGCTAAGTGCCTCCGCGACTAAATAAACGGTCCTGCTCATGAACTTGGCAACATTCTCTAACGGCCATCCAGCTCACGACATCAGTCTGGAGTGCGCGCCCGTTGGTGCAGGCCTGTGTGCATCTGCCTTTGAGGAGGAAGTGCCGCAGACTTCTAAAGTTCTACCCGATTATAGATGGCACCCAGTACCCCAACAACACAAAGGCAGAATGAGCAGCTGCGGAGTGAACAGGGTGTGCTGCAACGACTGAGCAACATTTTGTTGCAGCACTAAACTCAGCGACAAGTAATGCTCTCGCATTTACATGTGATGAGGATTGCTTAGGTGCTCCCACAGTTTTTATTAAGCGGGGATGACAGTTTAGCCGAGGGTGTAGGTGGGCGTGGTGGTTTGCTACAGAATGGCACAATCTGCATTACACACTTGGAGGATGGTATTAGCTTGCAGTTTGTGTGGCCTCTCACCATGTTTGGTCACCACAAAGAAGCATCCTTGGTGTGTTGACGCAGCCATGTTCTCAAATTAGTACGCCATTGTAAGCCACAGAAACAGCCAAAAATTCAAATAAATTGCCTGCCCTTTCATTCTTAGAGCAGCGGCCAGTGTTCCCTGCCTGCAAAGGCACCCATACGTTTTCTGCAATATCAGGAGTCCTCCCTGCAGTGCACAAACAGGAAGCAGCGACACAAAAAGCACACGGATTTTTATGAAGAGTAGAGTGCAGATTCATATTGTAGTGTTGGTACCTGAAACCCCTGAATTTAATTTTAAGCTTTTCATTTAATGATCACCTGCCGTGCTGGTTTAGTAGCTGAGGTGTTAAGGAAACCCAGGTGGTCAGTATTAACCCGTGGTCTTCTGCAATGGCATGCCTCGTCATTATTTCATGGCTTTAGCTCGTTAAACTACTGAATTTAATTTAAAATTCACTGCAAATACATCAGATGTTTGAAAACAGCACTGTAGTGGCAATGCAGAAAACTCTTGCATTGTTTTGTTTTTGTCACGAGAGTGAGGCTGTCAGTGGCTCAATTTCATTTCATACTCTTTGTGGATATGCTATGTTTTGACGGTTTGTCATTAAGTACTTTCGTGTGACACTCTTAACTTCGCTTGTCACTCTTCTAAGCCTATTTCTCCTTTGTGTCCCTCTGTAGGTACATCTTGCTGAAAGAGAAGAACATGCTGCTCACCATGGAGGAGGCAGCCAAGAGGGAAGTGGAGCTTTTCCCAAACCCTGAGCGTATCGACAAGGTAAGTCGTGACACATGAGCGTGCTGTGCCTGGCCTTGGGTCTGGTTTCTGACAGTACAGATGACTGGCCAAATTCCATTCAGGCACGAATTATGATGGACTTTCTGTAAATGTGTCAAATTTACACAACTTTATTGCGGTGCATTGGATGGTTTTGTTGCAAAAGAGAGGAGGTGGTAACATATGGATTTGTGAATTTTGCAGTAATTAATCATAATTACGCTGTAATTAGAGATTGATTTATTCCAAAGTCAGTCGTCTTCTATTCTTTTATAAAAATATTGAAATCTAATGCCTGAATTACATGGGCAGATTTTCGTCAGTTATATCCATTTCAGGCAAACAAAAATTCTAGTTTTGTCATAGCTCTCGGAATGTGCCATGTCGAACAACTAGTTTGTTGAACATGTTAGTGTCTTCAGCAAAGTGATCGTCTGCAGCAATGCGCAGCACAATCAAGTTAAATGAGTCGTCTGCACATAAAGTGTGCACAAATGTGCACACTGTTTAATAATATTGTGCAAGTGTCAACCCCAGGATATAATACGTGTGTAATATTGGCGTGAAGTAACAAGATCAGCAAGACAACAATGAGCTTCTGAACACATTATAGCATAGATTATGTTGATAGGGTGAACAGTGTAGCAGATGGCATTTGCACATGAGTGCACTTTGTGTGCCAGCACTTCTACAGCTGTTCTGATTACTCCTCGTTAATATTAGGTGCTACCATGGCAAGTCCTTTATTCAACGCTCACACGATGTTATTGAAAAGATGCAAGGGTGTACCACGCTTGGGGCTTCTCCTGCCAGTGCCGTAAGCTTGTTGAACATGAGGAGCGACCTTTTGCAGTGCTTGAAAGGATGCACTGTCTGCAGTCCATGTGTTGTGCTGACATGGATAGTCGAAGACTGGAACACGTTTACCCAATCTCTCGTGTCAAGAATGTCATTTTTAGCAAAGGCGGGGACACTGTTTGAGGTAGAGGATAAAATTATTACTGTGCACGTAATTACTTTCAAATAAATGTATTCCTTTCTTGCTTATTTTCCTTGAGAGTTAGTGAATTTTTATGTTAAGAACAGATCACGATTGTTAGTGTTTAAGTTTGTTATAGACTAACTTTATATTGAATTACCTAGCACAGTTACACCTCAACATATCGCCACGCTCCACATCACCAAAACATATCCAGCTTCTGCAGTACCACCAACCCATCAATGCACGTAGGAGCCATGTGCTGTAGCTTCTGCGCGCATCTGTACCACAAATGTCTTTGAGGCCGAAAAGAATGAGAAGAAAGGCATGAAACTTGCAGGTTCTACTTCTGCTCACGTCATTTCTCGTTTCGATGGGGGGCGAAATGCAAAAAGGCTATCATACTTGGATGTACGTGTAATTGGAGAAATCGAGTCGAGAGTTCGACAGCAGTTTAACTGGTCAAGTAATATGAAGTTGCAGTCACTGATCCGATCAAAGGAAAAGAGAGACGGGGATGAGCAACTCCCGCAACGTCTCTGCCTAGGTTTTCGCCGCGACTTAGTCAGTGACCGCAACTTCTTGATTGGAACGAACCCCAGCTGGTCATGACTCATTCGGAGACCACACTGCAGTGTATCTTGTAATCATAATGTGGTTCCCAGCAGCTAAAACCCTAGAATTACTGAAACAGAAACTATGAGAATTCATGAGGCTTTTTGTTTATCATGAATCGTAGGTGAAGGAGAGCATGAACAACCTGGAGGAGGTGGTGCGAGAGCGCAACGAGGCATACCACCTGCTCGAGACAGGCGAGTCTGGAGAGCAACCGTGGGTCCCCAAGGAGAACATCTACGGCTTCGTGCGCAAGTGAGATGCCGTTATATTTTACGAATAGCTGAATTGCCTTTCTGTCTTCTGTGTACACTGAAAGTAGCTGCGGTCACTTTTCGATGGATTGGAGGCCTGTGTACTGTGTGATGTTAGGGCACATTAAAGAACCCCTGGTGGTCAAAGTTATTCAAACTCCTCCACTACGACGTCTCTCCATAGTCTGGGTCGCTTTGGGATGTTGAACGCGGATAAGCCAGCTAACCAAAGAGTATTGTCCCGACTAGGTTAATTTCTTACTATAATTGCTTGTTACTGTCCGCTTACACTGGCTATGGTAAAAAGAAAAACATCTAAATTGCTAACCTTATATTTAGGAATAGTGTACTTACACGATTGTAAGTCGACTTGATGTTGGTCATCCCCCCCAAAATCACATAGCAAAAAAATAAGCACAAGTGCATTTCATAAAGGAAATTTATTTACAGTGTCGCTGAAGAAAACACTCGGATTCCAATGTGCAAAGGTGGCTTCATGCAGTGCTTTAAATGCAGGAAAGCTAGCCTCATGGCAATGTGATCCAATGGGGATCATTGTTAGAAAATTTTCTGCTAATTGTTGCGGAGAGTGAGGGTTATACATGAGAAGATACAGTATATGCTACAGGTAGAGCCAGAATGTAAACATAATGTTGTATCTGTGCCACGGCATGCCTGATTTCTCGTTTGTTTTGGTTTTGGTTGTAAGTCGACCTTACAACTGAAAGTAGTTTTGGTTTTTATTGCAAGGGGACCTCCCAACTTCAGGTTTCAAATTTAGATAAAATAGTTGGACGTGTAAATACGGTAATTTACGTGTTCCACTTTAGTCTGCACACATTTCTGCGTTTTAAAGTGTCTTTAGAAGATGTTCTGTTAGCCTCTAATAATTTACCCTAATAAATATATGGTAATACTTAATAGTGATTTTTCTATCCTTTGTTCTTGATATTTTCTGCCTTTAATATTGTAATTTTAGTCTAACAGACAGTGCCATGCCATTTCGCTTTTTTTTTTGTCTTATATAAGCTATTGTAATAGAATCAACTTGATGTGGTGCATATAAACAAAATAGGCGTAAACCTTTTGTTGGGCAATTGCTGTTCACATGTTTTAGTACAGATACAAGTTGCTGGTGTGTTTACTAACAACTTAGTAACCAACCGACGGTTTGAGTTGGTACTATTTGTTAGCTCACCACGTAGTGCATTTCACTACTACTTGCACTTTAACTACTTGCAAATACTAAGAGGGTAGTGCTTTTTGGGACTAGTAAATGCTTAGTAATTAGTGAACATGCCTAACCTTTTTTTAAAGAGTGTGCCATTGCTGGAGAAGGTGCTGCTCAGCTTCTGCAGTTGCTTTATGTTGTGCGATAATAGTGGTCTAGTGGTAATGGTGCTTTGTGCCGACCCGAAGGTCACAGGATCGAATCCCGGCTGCAGTGGCCGCATTTTGATGGAGGCGTAATGCTAGAGGCCCATGTACTTAGGTTTAGCTGCACGTTAAAGAACCCCAGGTGGTCGAAATTTCCTGAACCTTCTACTATGGCATCCCTCATAATCATGTCCTGGTTTTGGGATATAAACTCCCAACAATTACACACACACACACGTGTGTGTGTGTGTGTGTGTGCACTTGTGTGTGTGTGTAACTTGACCATTTGACCAGTATCAACAGTATCAATTTAAATCTACTACCTCAGTCTTCCTCTGTAGCAGCACTGAAAATTTGTTATATTGGAATTGTGGATAAACACGTTTCATTATATGGATGTTAAAAATACTGGTGTTCTATGGACTTGAAATTGTAAGATTGAATGCTTTGTTATATCGATAATTTGGTTATATTCAAATTCGTCATATAAATATTGAAATTTTATTGTGTATTGTATAGGTCATGAATTTAAGCTGTGGGAGGAATCTTCATCCTTCCTAGCATTTTTCGTTGTCTACAAAACGGGCTAAGGAGTATCGACTTCCAGCTATTTGCACATTTTGTTTTGGAATTTGCATTTGGAACCAGCTCATTAGGCTTGCATACCATTGCACTCCGTTGCTATGGTCAGGAGCGCGATGTTGCTGCAGTTGGTGGTTGCTAACCGATGTGTTGTTTTCTTCTTGCCATGCAGCTTTGCTCTGAAGGAGCACTTGATGCCGCGCAAGAGCAACCCCAAGGGCTACTTCCAGCTCTGGCGAGACAAGGACCTCGACGAGTTCCTCCGGCTCTACCGCGAAAAGATGCAGAAGCGCAAGGAGTTCTTTCACCGCACGAGCCGGAACCAGATAATGCAGATTATCAAGCGCTTCCCCAACGTGGACCGTTCGTTGCTGCGCGAGCAGTACCCGGACGTGGACATAGACAAGCTCGAGAAGATCATGAAGGAAAAGATATACACCGCCTTTGAGCAGCAGACCACGTGAACTCTTGTCCCACTTGGGCAGTGCCGAGGTGTCAACACAAGCCAGCATTTTAGTAAATCGATAATTAAAAGAAGTAGTGGAAACAATGTGGAATGGTTTCATAAATCAGTAGTACAGTAGAATCTTGTGAGAAAGGACCTGAGGAGACCAGGAAAATGTGTTCTGTTTAACGGGAGTTTCATTTACTGAGAAAGCTGTTCGGGTATGTGTCACCCAAACACGAAACAAACCAAATTAGGGGCAGTTGTCTTGTTTAAAGGGACACTAAAGGCAAATAACAATTTATGTCAGAGTGAAAGCTCAATGTATGGCAACGTCCAATACGACAACATTATCAACGGCAGTGCCCTATGTACCGAGAAATTAAGCTAAATGTATCACACGACGTGCGCCATGAGTGGGACATTTTGGAAATGATCCCATGGACATGAGAGCGTCTGACTACAATCAATCACTCGTAATCAAACTAGCTGCAATAAAAAAAAAAACGCGAGGCCTGCGCTGAAACCGCAGCACAGTCACAGCGAAAGCTGGAAGAGCGGCGTTTCTAGAGCCCGTTAAGCTCTCTTGGGGCTACAATACAAGTACACTAGAAAGGTACCCACTACGCCATAAATCACAATTTTTGTGAAGTTGGGAAGCACCTACTAAGCCATTATTCGTCATTCTGCGGAGAAGCGAGGCACCAGCTACACGTCTGTAAGGCATTATGTGCACTTTGTTGACGCGACGACTGATGACGATGAAGAATTATGGCTCAGCCCTTTGTAATGGGTTGGAATTAGGGGTGTGCGAATATCAAATTTTTCGAATACGAATCGAATACGAATATCCACCTTCGAATATCGAATCGAATATCGAATATCAAAGAAAAAATGCCTCCACAGTAACAATATTTATTTACCATGTAGCTATTTGAAAAAAAAAATAACATTAACAGCCTGACTGGCAACACAACATACACTGCTATCTCCAGAACACAATGTCCAGGCTAGCACAATGCACATCACAACACAAGCAAATATCACGGCACAATGAAAGTAATGACTAGATGCTATCATGAAGAAATATTAGTTGCTCCACATGATCAGCAGAAGGCGCTCCCTTCTAACGGAGCCAACCCCCCCTCCCCCCGCTGCCACTGAAAAGGCACGCTCGCTTGGAACAGAAGTGGCTGGTATATAGTACATGGGGCAAAGCTTTGCCAGACTGGGGTATCTGAAGGTGCCTACAGTCCGCTACCAGTCACGTGGGACACTGTCTTTCTTCAGAATTGCTCCCGCATAGTGAACGAGTGGTAGTGCGGCACGTTACGGCCGCATAATATTGAAAATGTATGGTTACATGATCGCCAACAGCGCTGCACGTCGGAGATGCACCAGCAATGAATCATACGTATTGGGGCGCTCGTCGCAGGCAGATATCGTGCCTCCGTGTACTTACGATGTTTATCGCTCCTCTCGGCAACGTTTTTAGCTATACGAACGCAGCAGAAATGTGGAAGACGAGTTATTTTATGCATGATAATCGAATCGTATATTCGAATTTTCGAAAATTCGAAGTTATCGAATATTCGAAACAATTCGAATACACGATTTTCGAATCGAATACGAATATTTCGAATGTAATATTCGACGAATATTCGAAACTCTCGAATATTCGCACACCCCTAGTTGGAATCTTTAAACGGCCCACCAGTTACGTAATTTGCATTGGGGGACGCCCGGTCGCTATTTCCCTCTCCCCTCATGCTGTATAACATACGTTGACGTGGGAGAGAGACGGGGAGGGGCGAAGAACTTTACTGAGACCCCGAGGAAATGGATCATGCGCTTATGGGCTTCCTTGGCAACCAATACAAGTGCACTTGCAAGGAACCCACTACGCTATAAATCATTGTAATTTTACTGAGACCCCGAGGAAGTGGATCATGCGCTTATGGGCTTCCTTGGCAACCAATACAAGTGCACTTGCGAGGAACCCACTACGCTATAAATCGTTGTAATTTTTGAGAAGTAGGGCAGCAGGCACTGTGCCATTTTTCGTCATTCTATGGAGAGCGTTGGTACCTGCTAAACGCATGTAAGGCATTATGCGCACTTTGTTGATGCTGTGCCTGATGACAATGAAGAATTATGGCAGAGCCCTTTGTAATGGGTTGGAAGCATTCAACAACCTACTCGTTGCGCAATTCGCATTGTGTGACGCCTGGTTACAGAATTCGCATTGTGCGACGCTTGGTGCTTATTTTACTCTCCTGCCACGCTATATTACATATGCTAATGTGGTTCCTTCCCGACATGAAGCCTGTATAGGACCTTTTTGCAAAGCAGTTTCAAGCACCAGCATGGCTCAGAGGTTGAATACTGGGCTCCCACGCAGAGGGCCCAGGTTCGAACCTCGTTCCATCCTGGAATTTTTTTCTTATTTCGAGCGATGCTGGTTACGGACACCGGCGGCGGCGGCGGCGGCGGCGGCGGCGGACAACTACGGCGCCAAAAACGGCCGGTGAAATGATCTCATAACAGCTTTTGCTGTAAAAAGAACCTCCCGTGCATCAAGAGACGTAATAAAATGCTGCTTGTTCATTTCTGTTTGATTCATGGAAAAAAGAACCTCTTTGGCGTTGCCATGGGGAACTGCGCTCATGGTTCCAGGGTTCTGTCTTCGCTGAACTGCGCTTCGCCCGGCGCCCGGTAATGTGTACTGCCACGTGTGTTTTGCATGCTCGCGAAAGTCACTCTGACAGAAAGTTCGACAAAATACCGCATGCATGTGATGTTGCCGGATGCCCGAATGGTGCACGTCGCCGCGAAGTAAAGGCGGGCAACGTTGGGCACGTCCACAGTGACCTCAGGAAGACCGCTTTCAGGCGGGTGATTTGAAGTGTGCTAACGCGATGCGGACCACTAAAACGTGATTTTATTTCAAAATAAGCACTTCCTTGGCACAAAAGTAGTATTACAAGGTTTCTGGACTGCAATTTCAACAATCAACGGTAGACTTAATATTTGCCTTTAGTGTCCCTTTAAGCGAATTCCACTAGCCGAGGTCTTGCTGTATACTGGTAGGATCACAGTGGGGACCTCAGCACCGCGTGCTTGGAGGTTGAACTTCGTTGATAATTTGAAAGAGTTCAGTGGGGGAGATTAGGCGATGTGAAAACAAACGACAGAAGTTTAATACATAGCTCCTGGTGAGCGGTGCGCTCCGAAGAGCATTGCAAGAACCTCCTTCATGCTTCTGCATGCAAGTGTGAGCAGAGGAAGACGAGAGTGCCCGCGGTGGTTCGCTTGGTCCCTTTTATGTTACTCTCCATCTAGGATATTTCTGTCATCACGGCAACACAGGCAGTGACGTTTGTCCCAACATGTTCCAAGAGCCCAGACAGGGTGGCACCTTGCACTTGTCATACGAGAGGAGCAGTGAGTGTCCTAAGGGGGAGGGTAGGCTCTGCACATTTGCAAACGCTTCTCACACACACACAAATGACACATTCAACATGTACGTATGTTGACGTTAGCATGTTGGTTCAGCATGCGCGCACTCATTTTCACCATGGCCACACAAAGTGAAACATAAGGATACGTTACTTTTACACAGCTGTTATGATGTCTTTCACCTCTTATGCAATCAATATTGATTGATTGTTTGTTCCTCTAGTGATTATTCATTACGGTGATGATCAGTATCAGGAATCCTCTTCGGAAAGTTGTCCAGACCCCTGAACAAATAATTCCTTTTTTTTTAATGTCAACGCAGTGATGATGAGCAACAATTATCGCCTGTAAGATGAAGCATGATGCACGCGATACCATTGTATGTCAAGCTTGTAATCTTGTCGCAACTGGTTTTTGAAAATATGACACTTCATGCGAATCATACTGCTTGATTGTTGCCAACAACAAAAGTGAATGCAGTGCATGTTTCAGATGCCACCAGATGGCTTGGCAATGTAGGGTTGAAGAGTGAACCGTGGAACTATTTTAGCAGAAAAAACTGGAGAAAAAGGGACTCTATCCACAGACGTGGAGGTGCTGATGCGAGCTTATGCTTGTGCAATACTTTCACTTGCATAAACATGCAATTATTTCTTCAATGTTGTGACCAAACGGCTGAAAATAACTGCACATTTTAAAAAGTTGCACGTCACAAGGATTTTGTCACCTCTAAGGATGCTATTGGCACCACACCTAGTAATTTGTGTACACTTTAAATTTCCCTGTATTTTGCTGCCAGCGTTCCTTCATTCCGTCACCATGCTTTTGAGGTTTTACACTTTAGCCACCCATTGTTTCATTCACGTTGTCGAGTCTTTCCTCAAAGTTAGTAATTTTATTCTGCACGTCTCTGTCTTTAAAGAAGGCTCAAGCCATGTCACCGTGTGCTGCCTCATTTGTTGTTTTACTGCATTGGCTCACTATCCTTTGACTTTTAACCCCTCATGAGATATTAGATTGTAGGCACAGAGTATGTAGGTCTCAGTAAATACTTTGCATTTGTCCACTGTACATGTAGCGTTGTCTGCATATGTAAGCCAAGATACCCCTTATTGTAATATTTCCCCGTTATGGGTGCAAGATAGATCAAAACTGAATTTACTGTTTGCAGTTTTCATTGTATGCAACGTGAACATAAAGTTTGATAAAGGGGAGGCTGAGGGCATGCTTAATTTATACCTAGTTAAATTTCTGATTTTTTGCATTTTGGCCGATGCACAGAAATTGTACTTGGTTGTCTCTCTACAGCTTCCTCAACTCGTACAAAAATGCGCCAGGCCTGCGCGGAAAGCGCAGCACAGTCACACCGAAAGCTCAAAGAGCGGCATTTCTAGAGCCCGTTATAAACTTTCTTGTGGCTACTAATATAAGTACACTAGCAACGTACCCACTATGCCACAAATCATAATTTTTGTGAAGCTGGGAAGCACCCACCATGACATTACTCGTCATTCTGTGAAGCTAGGTACCATCTGTAAGGCATTATGTGCAGTTTCTTCATGCGACGGCTGATGACGATGAAGAATTATGACTGAGCCTTTTGCAATGGGTTGGAAGCTTTAAAGGACCCACTAGTTACGTAATTCGCATTGTGTGACGCCCGGTCGTTATTTCACTCTCCCACCACGCTTTATAACATAGGCTAACGTGAGAAAGACATAGAGAGGGGGGAATTAACTTTATTGAGACCCTGAGGAAATGGATCATGGGAGCCTTATGGGCTTCCTTGGCAACCAATAGAAGTGCATTTGCAAGGAACCCACTACGCTATAAATCATAATTTTTGTGAAGTAGGGAAGCAGCCACTATGCAATTTTTTGTCATTCTGCGCAGAAACGTGGTACCTGCTGAACACCTGTAAGGCATTATGTGCACTTTGTTGATGCTGTGACTGATGATGAAGAATTATGGCAGCGCCCTTTGCAATGGGTTGGAAGCATTCAACAACCTACTCGTTGCGCAATTCGCATTGTGTGACGCCTGGTTACGGAATTCGCATTGTGTGAAACTTGGTTGTAATTTTACTCTTCTACCATGCTACATTACATATGTTAATGTGGTTCCTTCCTGACATGAAGCCTCTATAGGGTCTTTTTGCAAAACAGTTACAAGCACCGGCATGGCTTTGAGGTAGAATACTGGGCTCCCACACAGAGGGCCCAGGTTCGAACCTCGTTCCATCCTGGAAATTTTTTCTTATCTCGAGCGATAGTGGTTACGGACACCGGCGGCGGCGGACAACTACGGCGCCAAAAACGACCCTTGTGATCTCATAACAGCTTTCGCTGTAAAACTCATCAACTGTGCTTTTGAGATAACACGTTTTTTCTACCAACAATCAGGGCTTAAAGTCAGGGGGGCCCGGGGGGGCCCGGCCCCCTCTCCATTTTTCAAGGAGCCCCCCCCCCCCCCTCAGCAGTCCGACGGAGGCACTGCGGCACCCATTTGACAAATGTTGGAGTTGAATTTTTTGGCAGTAGTGCTTTGTGCGGGGAGATTATACTCTGCAATTTTCCGAATCATGATTCAATCGCGAATGTTTCGTTGACGGGATGTCAGCAAAACAGAAGAAAACAGGTATCGTCGTACTGCTGAATGCAATTCACTAATACACTGAACACCATGGGCAACGCCTCTTGAAACCACGGGTCACCACCCTGTTCGACAGAGAGTCTTGGCATAGCATACTGTTTCATGAGGCACCTGAGTGTGAAGCTACCTGCTCATGAATCATGTAATGGTTCACCTTGGTCTGTTTACTTTGCCACTCAGTTTTCATTCTTTTATTGTGCATGACAAGTCTGCTGTAATTGCAGAGACGCATGTATTTTGCTTACCTTATTAGGCAAGTGGTAGTGAAAATAAAATGTAGCATTGACGTGCCTGTCGTTCTGAATCCAGTGAGTCCACTTTGAGCTCTCATATGTTTAGCCGTCACATCCCGAGTTATTTTTAAAAAAATCGCTCCCAAAATAATTTATTTTAATGCGTGAATGGATTGACTCGTTGAATAAATGACCGGAATACATTCGGAATAATATATGTATTTGTATAGCATTCATAAGCATTTGTTCAGTTCTAGAGACAGTTGGCTTCACTGCACTGTGATCATTGCAAACACCTCTCTTAACGCTTAATCTATAGACGGTTTCGCTGTTTGTGGCGTGCACCGAACGGCCTGCCCAAGAAGACTTACGGTGCGCCACTTCCGGTAATACTTTTTTTATTGTCCCGGCTGTATTGGTTGTATTTTCTTGTGTGTTTGAGTTTGTTGCTCTATTATTTCTGGCGCATTCCTTCAGATGTGTTTGGAGCGATGTCTAGCGTCTACATGAAGGGGCATCGACGACGTCGCACGGGAGAGGTACAAGCAGAAACTGCAGCCGCGAAGAGAATTGCCTGATCCGCTGGATAAAGAAGTCGTGCAATTCGGCTTTTCGACAGGAGTCAGGAACCTGCCTTTTATCACAGCCGCGGACATGCATATGTATATTCGTCTAGGCACACAACCTCAAGATAAGACGCTTATTACTGCGCCTGTGTCACACCGGGCACTCTTAATAGAGATCGGCGCCGATCGGAATCGTTTGCAATCCGGCGTTTTCGGTGTGACTGAGATAATATAGATGAATGTACTCATGTGATGACGTCAGGTGCGGCGTCACGCGAACTACAATGGTTTACTCACAAGTCTGCACAACACGTATACCAAGACAAACAAGTGTATACAATGTACATTATTTCATTCAGTATGCGTATGCTAATTGTGCAGACGGCCCTCTAGCACATTGTACGAACGGCGCCATAGGCTGCTCTAGGGCGTCCATACTTACCATTGGGCCCCTCCAAGCAGGCTCCCATTGTAACGCGAATTCATTACTCGTCGCCCTGACATAAACGCGACAAGACTTATTTCGACCACTCAAGAGTTACTGACATACATCTCGCATCTTGCCTCTGCCTGTGACGAGTGTCAGCTGCAAGGGCGACCACGCGCTTTGCGGCGAAGCACCAACAAAAAGAAATGCAGGACGCGTTCGGAGGGCCAAATTCAAAAATTATTTTCTTCCTTAAAACAAAAAATGATTTGATTAGACTTTCTTCATTGCTTAACGATGTAGTCTACTATCAAACGCCGCATGACGAGAATTTTTACTTGGACCGCATCAGTATGGAAAAATACGGTCAAACACGCGACAAATCGCACATATTCTCTAATTTCACAATTTTTTTCGGGAAGATTTGAAGTCTATTTTACCCCTAAACATTTTTGTACTAAAATACACTTTTCTGAAAATCATACTATTATTTATATTGGTTAGGGAGAGTTCCAGATAGGTCAAGGAAAAATCACGAACTTTGAACATTTTTGTACTTTTTGAAGATACGTAGCTGGTAGTGAAACACAAAATTTGCGGAATTAATGAATAGGACAACTAAACACAACCTCTGCGATGGCGCAAGCGTGGTTTCGAAGCTCAACACACAAAAAATGGATTTTATACACATTTTTCTGTAAGGCACGGTTTAACAAATACAAGCGAAATTTGAGGGGGCGCCATGGTCGTCAAAATTTTTTTCGAGCAAAAATGTTTTGCCACGATACTCTATGTGGCACAGGAAAAAGGCACAAATTTTATCAGCAAAATCTGCGATGTGCGAGCGCCACGTCTGGGACACTTGGCGTGGAATGACCCATATATATATATATATATATATATATATATATATATATATATATATATATATATATATATATATATATATATATTGTGGGAATTCAGGCGTCCGCGCCAGTGGCTCGACGCCATCTTTCCTTGGAGAATTCTCGTGTCCCTCTCCTCTCGACCGGACGGGTGGCAGCTGGCCGTAAATCGCTGTCACTTTGCTGCCACCCCGCCCTCGAAGGTTAAACACGGTGGCCGATTGGCCCAATTTTGGCGGGATTTGGACCTTGCTCGCGCTCGCCGAGAAGCGGGTGCGCGCGCGACGAGGTTCGAGAGAGACCACTTTGGGACCTCGAAGGGTGCGTACGCGTTTTGGCCGCTCCGGCCGGCGGCGATCCTTTGTTCTTTGTTCTTCGCCGCCGGCCGGCGGTTACGTCGTTTTGTCGGGGCTCCGGCCTCAGCGGGCGCGCGCTACCCTCCGCGGTCTCGAAGTCTCGAGGCAGCGCCTCGTGATCGTGCACCGTATGTTCCTTTTAAGTGTTTCTTCTGTTTCTTCTGCTCTGGGGTGCGAGATCGCGGGAGCGCTGGCCGAAGGGTAGGTCGGCTCTCCAAACCTGGTTTTTTCTTTGTTCGTTTTGTGGGTGTGCCATTCGCGGCCACATTTGGTAACTTGTATTAGCTAATTGGTGTCCTAGCTGTGTAATTATGTTACGTGCGATTGGTTGTAACGAATTATTGTTCTCTTGTATTAAAATCCCCCGTAATAAATCACTGATTTGGAGAGTGTCGCCTAGGGTCTCCCTCGCTGCGCGCGACGGCTCGCCGTCCCTTCGCGGTGATGGGCCGAGTTCTCGCGCGCAGCAGTTCGAACAGTACACGGCGCGGGACGAACGAGGACGCGGCAGCCTGCATGAAGCTCCCAGTGCTCGAACCCGCGGTGGTGTTTGGCGCGTACGGCGCCGGTAGCGGCGACGACACCACAATATATATATATATATATATATCCTTCTCTTTCCATATATATATATATATATATATATATATATATATATATATATATATATATATATATATATATATATATTGCCGCTTTATGAGGGCCCCCCCTCCAATGAAGGGAGACTTTAAGCCCTGCCAACAATCATTCTGTCTGCTCTGTAGGCGGTTTTCCTAAAAGTATATTCTGAACTAATAAGATCTCTACGCAACGAGCTGTATAAAGCTATAGTGCCTATAATAAAGCTATCTCCATGAACAGGTCATGCTAAGTGACCACAGACGTGTCGTATGCATGCAACCACAGCGCCAACTTGATGATTAGCGGAGGAAGAAGAAAAACAGCTCTAGCTTCAACTTGTGCACGAAACTTGTGAGATTACATAGTCTCTAACTTTGTAGCAACACCTCCTAGATAAATTTTCAGGCCTGCGAGTGCCCTGACGTGACGTAGACTGTGTCACCACCTGCCGGCTCTCTCTCGCCGGGCAACCTTCGCGGCTCGCGCCATAAAGGAGGTATAGTTTTGCGCAGTACGAAATCGACGGCGATTCATTGCGATAACAATTTTGTATGGACACTCCAAGCGAAAATTTGCCGACGGCGTCGTCGTCGCCGTTGTGGTCCGCACATGTTACGAGTTCGATAAGATCCAATCGCACCACGCGTGCTGTACGCTGCTGAATCGGGAGAAAACATCCGAGAGATCACGCGGTCTTCGCGCGCGGGGTTATGGGAGCAGGAGACGTGCGTTTTACAGCGAAGCTGTATTGGGGGCGAGGCCCACCACTGTAAAAGCTGGCGCCACCATCGGCGTGGCGTGACGTGGAGGAAGGAAAAAAGAACTGGGAGGGAGCGTCACGTCAACGTCTTGAAGTCTAGTCATAAAAGAAATGAAGGGAGGGAGGATGTCGTGGTTACCTGAAACGCTACTATTGGCTCGCTTTGGTTGCGTGTACTACGGGCCTAATCCTACCCAGGAGGCACCGCGCACTGGTCGGGAGGGGCAGCGTTGGAGGAGGATGGCTTGCTGAGGCTAGTGGAATCACGTGGTGCTCCATCCTACTTCTTTCCTTCTGTCATGCGACGTACTATCACGTAGTCACAGCGGCTGCGTCGTCTGCTTCGGGAGCTCCCAAGGGAGCTGAAACGAAACTTTAGAATGCCTCCTGTGCTGCGGTTCTTATTAAATAGGGAAGTTTTCCCACTGCGGGTGCGTGCCTCACAACACTTGAAGGCACTACAATATGTATAGTCGCTGCCTTCGAAGGCGTCTTATGTGCAGTGGCGTGTAAAGTAGTTCTTTTTTTTTTTTTTTTTTTTTTTTTTTTTTTTTTTTTTTTTTTTGCGACATAGACTTGCCCTTAAGGCATAATATTTGTTTTGTATATTTGTGTTAAATGTGCGCCGTTAGGCCGGTGTTGTGTATGAAGTGAAGAAGTGTCTTGTGGAATGTGTTGTCATGTAGTTCATGAGGGGGAAATGAGGGGAGGGGGGGGACCGGCAACCTCTCTCACTCCATCCGTGTCTGCACAAATAGCTTGAAAGGATTTGTCCAGAACATACATGTGCGTCTAACGGATGCAAGTAGTATATAAAGCCAGCACTTTTTATACGTTTTGGCGACCACTAATGGCGGATGAACAGACGTAAATCGTGTAGACAATCTTTGATCATTCTTCGGTTGCTCAGCACGTTTAACAGCATATTTGCGTTAGAGTCATTGATGTCTATACATTCGAAAAATCTGGTGTTGTCAGAAAGCCAGGCTGGGCCATTCCACCACTTCGTTGATTTGGTAAGGTCAGAGCGTGATAGTCCTCGAGTTATGAGATCGGCGGGATTTTCCTTGCTGTTATAGTGAAACCACTGTGAAGGATTGGCATGCTGCTGGATTTCGATTACACGGTGTGCTACAAATGGTTCTAATTTTGTCGCTGAACTCCTTATTCAGTTTAGCGCCACAAGCAAGAAAGGAAAACAGTGGCGTGCTGGAGAAAAGGGACCTTTGCACGTAGCGTATAAGCCGCACCGCGATGGTGCATGCCAGGAGCTCCAGGCGAGGAAGCGATACCATCTTCAAGGGAGCAAGTCGGCCCTTGCTGATTAGGAGTCGTGCGAAACGTGTCGGCTTGCGAGTTCACTCGTACGTAAACGTACGCACCGCATGCTCTGGGACTGGCATCTGCGAAGATGAGCAGCTCAAATGGAAAGGAATCAATCTTGTCTCGTAGGAATATATACCGTGGAATAGTGACAGACGTGTCGGACAAGTCGGAACACCAACTATTCCATTCGGCCTGTTCATCTTCTGGCATACTGGCATATCCCAGGCAAGGTTTTTGTTCCATAGATTCTGGAACACCATTTCCGCCTTTATGGTTGAGGTAACCCAGCGGTTCGTAAACTCTGGCCAAGGTTGTACGTTTGGTAGCCGGCTTTCCGGCTGTGAAAATTGCTGCGTACTGAGTGCTCAGGAGAAGGCGATCACCCGAACATTCCAAGGGAGCACCCAAGATCTTCATGGTATGACTATCTCCAGCTTCATTTTCGATGGCGCAGTTGTCACGTAAGAATCTTTCTTTCAGCGCGTCGCAATTCGACGCCCAATTGCGAAGTTCCATGCTTGCCTCGTAGAATATCTTCTTTGTTTCTTCATATACTTTCATTGTCGCCTGCGCGCTTGGTAGCCCGACGATAAGATCATCTACGTAGAATGCATGTTCCAATAAGGCGACAGTGTCTGGATAGTTCTGCCGATAGGATAACAGGCGATGACGAATTGTAACGGCCAAAAGAAACGGGCTTGATGCAGCTCCAAACGGGACTCTGGTCATCCTCCAAGTTGTGATTGGTGGCATGGGCTCTTCCTTGGTTGGCCGTCTTTCCAGCCACAAAAACCGCAGAAAGTCGCAGTCTTCGGGCCGAATCAAAAGCTGGAGGTATGCTTTCTTTATGTCAGTAGCGAAAACTACGGGGTGGCAACGAAAGTTTAGGAATAACTGGATGATGTCGACACCAAGTTTAATGCCCTTCGATAGGACATCGTTAAGGCAAGGACGACCTGCTTCATGTGAAGACGCATCAAACACCACTCGAAGCTTCATTGCTACGGCGTCCCGACGAACTACTGCGTGATGGGGCATGTAATATACATTATCTCTGAGTGGCCGCTCTTCTTGTACCCTTTCAGCATGTCCGTCATCGAAATATGCTGCGATGGCCTGGTCGTACTTCTCTAATAACGTTGGCTGCTCTCGGAAGCGGTTAATCTGAAGTTGTAGTCGTAGTTCTGCCAGTCCGCGATTACTGTTTCCGCCTGGTAGCCCTGGCTCTTCGACCGTGAGCGGCACCCGATAACGCCTGCCTTGCTTCGTTATGTAGCGCTCAAATGCGGAGAGGTGCGCGTCGATCTCTAACGGTTCTGAATAGCTTCCATCAATTCCGATGGCATCAAGACGCCACATCGAAGATATGTCCATGTCCGTTGCAGAACAATTGCTGTTCGAGACGAACAGTGCGCTAGAGGGAAACTGGATGTCAGACGATAAGGGTCCTTGTACCATACATCCAAAGGTTGTTTCTATCGCTGTTAGCTTCTCGTTTATGCGATCAATTTTTCCGGTTGTCACCTTCCAATAGGCGTCAGATCCTATGAGCACGGTGATGTCGCCTTCTTGCCACGTATCCGCTCGACACGCGTCAGCCACCTTATATTCCTTGGCGATGAGCGCCTGCAAGATCTTGTTCTCCAGTGGTGGACTCGTTACGGAGCATATCTCTGGACTTGTCATTGCTTTCAATTCCGCTGCAGCATCGTCAAATTGGCTGCGCAGTCGCACGGAGACACGCTCGGCGCATAGTCGCCTCTGCGATTTGGAACTTCCAAAGGTGATGAGGGAAAGCTCTTCCCTTCCAACGACGGAACACTGAAGTTCTCTGGCCGCGTCTGCGCGAATATAACTACGCTGGCTACCGCTGTTAAAAGCACTCGAACGAGACGTCGTCGGTTACCACACTCTGCCCATATGCGGCTTGTCTGCAACAATACAGCCGTGCATCCGATGTGAGTGTTTTGGGCGGTTGTCACGTTTCGAAGACTTGGCGAAGAGGGTCTTCCCAGCGCAACGAATTCAGCATAGGCGCTAGGCCCTCGACGACTGGTCTCGACAGGTCGCACAGAATTGTCAGGTGGCGGCGACGGCAGAACCTTGCGATGTGGTTGCGGGAACTGTAGCGGAAACAGCAGTTGTTATTCCGTAGCCTCACTCGCTTGCATGGGTGTCGGCAGGGGGGTGCAAAAGGGGCACTTGCCCCCCTCAAGCCACACCAGCACTTGCCCCCCTCCCAAGCTACATCAGCGCCCCCCCTCCCACTTCCTCAGCCACTATGCAACACGGTTTTGGACCCCCTCCCCCCCACCCAAGACCGAATCCCGCCGATACCCATGCTCGCTTGTCATCCGCTGACAGCTTGGCAGTGCAGGAAATTATGCTATGCTCTTTGCTGTTGCAAAGTGGGCATACTTGGCTGACCGACACTCTTGAACCTGTAAGAGCAGCAGCCGATGGAATGAGTTCCGTGCAGTCCGTGCTTTCTGTCACCATGCTGTCTTCGCCTTCATATGGAAGGCAACGTGGCTGCAGGCATAGGCGTATTTACCGGGTAGGCAAGGGGGGCACTAGCCCCCCCCACCCCCCCTCCACTGAGGAAAATTAGGGGGGCGGAGCCTCCCCACTTTTGACAGTGGTTATTGTCGGCTGCAGACTGGGAAACTAAGTCGGGCAAAGTTTTACTGGAACGCAGCAATAACGTAATTATGTAATGAAATTTGTCCTATGATTCTGCTGTGGCGACTGTTCTCCATGTGTCATGAGTCGACCACGTACTGTAGGCTACCTGCGGCGCGGGCTGCCTATTCCACGTTTGCGTGCCTTGCGCTCGGGAATTGCAGGGGAGGCTATCGCTCAGCAGGGGCTCTATAACATTACAGCAATCAGTCATGATTTTATTTCGTTCTGTCTGGCCTGAAATTTAAGTTATCGGCGACGCAGATATGGGCGGGAACCAGTAAACGTTTTATAGCCCGATCAAACGCTCTCCTTTTTTTAGTAAATTCAGTTTCTTTCTTTGAAAATGAATAGCATCGCCACTGCTCCATATCGAAGCTGCTGTGAGTTGATGAGTGTGCAGAAGCATAGACGTGCGCACTAGAGGGGCAGGGGGGGGGGGCAGCCGACCCCCCCCCCCCCTATTTACCTAAAAGGGGGGGGGTGCAAAGTCAGCCCCACACATTGACATAATAGGGAGGGGAGGGGCGCTGCGACTCGGGGGGGGGGCGCAGTGGCAGAGCCATACATTGACATACTTGGGAGGGGGGGCACTTTGACGAACCTTCGCCCCCCCTGAAGGGGAACCCTGCGCACGCCTCTGTGCAGAAGTGTCCAGTATTTTAGTTGTGCCTAGCCAGAACAGCTAACATAGATTCTCACTTTAGTCTCCGATTAGCCTGCTTCACTTTGCTTATCATATGGTAGCCTGCAGTGATTGCGACGGCTTGTAACAAGGCAGTGGACTCGAGCACATTGAGAAGCCCCGCTTTCAAGTTTGCACCGTTACTTGATCTACCTCACCAGGGAGATGATAAGCGTCCACGGTTTTCTGGACTAAGAAGGCTGCCCACCTGCAAAAGATTGTGTCTGTTCCTAATAATGTTTATTTCTCTCTCTACTCCTCTGTCAGCAACGATGAGTTCACAGAGAGTTGTATTACGATGTTGAGCTGTTTTTGCGCGTGTACTACAACTGAGAGTATCTATTATACACATATGAATCCATCTCTCCCGCTGCTATAAGCAGCCGCTGCCAATGTGATTGGCGGGCAGCCTTCTTAAATTACGCTCAGAAAGAGCCACTCTCTGGCTATTCAAAAAAAAAAAAAAAGAGTTATTGTTCAGCACTGTAATGTGCTGCCTATTGTGCACACTTCATTTTAACGCCGCGAGTTTTTGCAGACTTGTGACGCCGCGTAACAAGGAAGCGATTTTATGGCACATTGAAAATTTTTCACGAATAGCGAAGAACCAATGATAAACAATACGCCGTATTCAAAATAGCTCATTATTATTAATTTTTATGCAGTCATGCGTAAGTGGTAATTACGCGGTGGATCACTTACGCGTCCTTTGTTGCGTCGTTTTACGAGCAGGTGCTGTGAGCATGAGCCAGAAAATTTCGACCAATCATTAACAGCTAACGACCTAAACGGAAGGAAACAATGCGGGGTAGTTTAACGTTATAATCTCATATATTTTCAAGGAAAATTTGAGCTTACTCAGTTTACGTAGGCTATTTACTTGGAGGAACCGGAGGGGAGAAGTAAATGGCCACTTCACCGCTTTTCCTTCCACCCCACACCCAAGCTGGGAAAAGTAGGAGGGCAAGGAACGACACCTAGCATATAAATTCGTAGTCATTTATAATGTTATAACTTTACACAACCAGCCCAATGTGGTTTCCTTAAGTATTAATCGACTGACCTTGGTCTTCTTCTTAAGAAATACTTTATATTAGAGGGCTCTAACAGTAAAGAAATTGGCACTCAGCTTATCCTGAAGACTTCTGCGAAGTACCTTGCTTTGTCAGCCACATGTTTTGTTTAATAAGTGAGAATTTAAGGTACTAGAGTCATAGCAGGTTCTTGATACTCGTCGTATCTACAACGCCAAACTAAGACTGGGAAGTTTGCTGATGCAATGCTCAGATGATCAGGTTAGATTTTGGTGTACCTTTTAAACTGCACGGTAATATTTCCGAAATGTGAAACACTGCTGTGTTGTCGCGATATAGGGAGGCCCAGCCTGCACAATCTGCTTCTGCAAATTCTTCCTTGATTTAGGGTAGGGCGGGGCAAAATGCGACAAAAATTTGAAAATAGCGAATATTTTATTTTATTTCACTTGTTGCCATAAAACATCAATGCAGGAACTTTATTCTTGGTACATGGTATGTGCTGCATAAATATGGCGATGTTGCGACTGTTCAAACGTTTATTTTAAAAAGAAACAAAAAATGCACCAGATGTCTCATTTTGCCCCAACCTGCGGGGCCAAACGAGACGCTGCGTGAGGCAAAACGAGACAGTGTGAAAAAATTTTATCCTTTGAGTTCTTGCAGTAGAAGCACTTCAAATTCACTCCGTGGGCCTCCACGCAGTCCTCACGAGCCCAGTCTTTGCACTCTAGGCATTGAATCCAAACAGATCCCGACGTTGCGTTGCTTCCTGCTCCTTCGCCCAGCAAATGACGGGCGGGGCGTTTCCTTCTGCTTGAGGAGCAATCGACGGCAGGCCTCGCACGCGGGTTGATGTTATTTCGTGTGACGGAGATGGCCAGCTTGTTTCATCTCTGCTTTAGCCATGTTCCTTGCCAACGCTCGCGAGCTTTTTCTCGCGGGTAGAACATCCAATGCGCGGAGCGATGTTATCAATTTACAGTTTATACGGAACATGACGGCGACGGTGCATACCTGTCCTGAGTGTCCATACAATTGCTAACGCAATAAAAAATATACAAAAAACCGTCGGAGCGGGCTCGCCTTTTTTCCTGGAAAGCTGCATGCTCTCCGCTGTAAAGACTGCGTCCGTTGGAAGAACCATATAATCCGGCGCCTTTTCCATTGCTTTCGTTCTCGCCTTCAATACTTTTACAGCGAAAGCTGTTATGAGATCATTTCACCGGCCGTTTTTGGCGCCGTAGTTGTCCGCCGCCGCCGCCGCCGGTGTCCGTAACCAGTATCGATCGAAATAAGAAAAAAAAAAACGAAATAAGGAAAAAATTTCAGGATGGAACGAGGTTCGAACCTGGGCCCTCTGCGTGGGAGCCCAGTATTCAACCTCTGAGCCATGCCGGTGCTTGAAACTGCTTTGCAAAAAGGTCCTATACAGGCTTCATGTCGGGAAGGAACCACATTAGCATATGTAATATAGCGTGGCAGGAGAGTAAAATAAGCACCAAGCGTCGCACAACGCGAATTCTGTAACCAGGCGTCACACAATGCGAATTGCGCAACGAGTAGGTTGTGAAATGCTTCCAACCCATTACAAAGATCTCTGCCATAATTCTTCGTCGTCATCAGGCACAGCATCAACAACGTGCGCATAATGCCTTACATGAGTTTAGCAGGTACCACGGATCTCCGTAAAATGACGAAAAATGGCACAGTGCCTGCTGCCCTACTTCTCAAAAATTAGAATGATTTAGAGCGTAGTGGGTTCCTCGCAAGTGTAGTTGTATTGGTTGCCAAGGAAGCCTATAAGCGCAAATCCATTTCCTCGGGGTCTCAGTAAAATTACAATGCTTTATAGCGTAGTGGGTTCCTCGCAAGTGCACTTGGATTGGTTGCCAAGGAAGCCCATGAGCGCATGATCCATTTCCTCGGGGTCTCAGCAAAGTTCTTCGCCCCCCCCCCCGTCTCTCTCCCACGTCAGCGTATGTTATACAGCATGACGGGAGAGGGAAATAGCGAGCGGGCGTCACCCAATGCAATTACATAACTGGTGGGCCGTTTAAAGCTTCCAACCCATTACAAAAGGGCTGAGCCATAATTCTTCATCGTCATCAGTCGTCGCGTCAACAAAGTGCACATAATGCCTTACAGACGTGTAGCTGGTGCCTCGCTTCTCCGCAGAATGACGAATAATGGCTTAGTAGGTGCTTCCCAACTTCACAAAAATTGTGATTTACGGCGTAGTGGGTACCTTTCTAGTCTACTTGTATTGTAGCCCCAAGAGAGCTTACAACGGGCTCTAGAAACGCCGCTCTTCCAGCTTTCGCTGTGACTGTGCTGCGGTTTCAGCGCAGGCCTGGCGTTTTTTCTTACAGGGGACATCTCCTCGCCAATTATTTATTCATAAAGCACGCGTACAATGTCAGCACTAAGCGCTGAACCTGTCGATTACAGTCTGTTATCTCTGCATGCGCGGTCGCAAACTCACAAAATGGAGCGAAATCAGTAAAGCGCGCACGATAGACGTGCGAGAGAAGCAAGAGCGGGTGGGCGGCTGCGTAGCAAAGCAGTATGGGAGACAATTCACAACTGTTATTTCTCGTATATGGACCAGTCGAGAGTATGTATCCTGATGATGTCACGTGAATCACTGTTCTGGTATCACGAAGCTAGTGCACCAGAAGACAAGAAACGCCAACAGAATAACGCGCTCGTTGTTTTTGTTTTTCGTTGTATTTTCAGAGGCTGTTAGGGGCCCTTTATAAAAATAGTTCGTGCAAATACGGACACAGGAGAGTAAGCTAGACACCAGAAACGCCGCTAACAGCTCACACAGCGGCGGAACCGAAGGTAGACACAAATATTTATCTGCGCATTCCCACGTAAGACGCCATACCTATCAATCAAGTGCGAGTAGTGGTCTACGTGAGAGATAGCTGTTCACTATCTCGACTTTTCTCTTATGTCCGTGTTCCACGTCATGTCTTCTTAACATGAATACCTACCAACTAGCTCAGCTATATTCTAAGTTTGCCATTCTCTTTACTTCTGTATTTATTCATCGATTTACTCGAGTAAAAATGAAAGGAAAAAGTGTACTAACGCACCGATATATATATATATATATATATATATATATATATATATATATATCACTTGTCTATTTTAAATGCGAAGCACTTCTTAGAGAACCTTCGGCACTTTGAGCGTTTCTATCTACGTATCTATCTATCTATCTATCCGCCTACGTCTGGGTGCTCTCATGACGGCCTCCTGAACTTTGTGTAGAGCAAAATTGGTATGCGAGGGTAAGAGGATTTGGCGAATATGACTGTCGGGTCATGACATGAATAACGTGAAAATCCTGCCGCGTACGTCGTCAAACCCTTTCCTGCAGACACGTGTGGCACATACCCGTTTACCTCGGGCCGCGGTATACGGGTATGCGCCACAGGTAATTGACAATTTGTATCTACCCAGGAGCGGCGAGAACAGACATTGGTAATTTAGGTGCAAGAGCGTTAAGGACAGCCGACATCGACAGCGTTGACCCGAGGAATGGGGAAGAATAAAAATCAGGATCCCAGCAGGAATCGAACCCAAGCATTCCGCGTGGGAATCAGGTATTCTACCACAGAGCCACGCGAGGTCTATAAACTGGTTTGGAAAAACAGCCTACGCAGGCGCAATGGCGGTGCAACGTCACTTGTGGTTGTGGTGGTGGCTATCCAACTTTAGAAGATAGCAATAAACACTACATATGTACTCCTACGATACAGCATATCAGATTATTGTCTGTGTTTTCAATGTTGTCTCCGCTTTTATAGCAGTCTAATAAACATTACATTTGTATTCCTGTGATTCAGAAAGCTATATTGAAGCATTGCTCGAAGTAGAAGGAATACATTAACGAAAGTTACAATGATATTCACATGAGTGCACATGAGTGCACATTCACATGAGTGATAAAAGCGCACATGAGTGCGCTTTTATCCCACCATCCTTGCTGTGTATACATGTTTTTGTAACTATGTGGCAATAAACTTCAATTCAATTCAAACTTCAATTCAATAAAGTGCACCTATAGTTTCGATAATACTCACGTATGTAGTCTAACGTGAGGGCTGGCGTTACGTCGCACCATAAGTTACCCTTTAAACGCCAGTGTTGTCGATGTGCTTGGTAAGCCCACGATGTGCACACAACTACTACAATTACAAAAACATGTCGATCCACCTAGTAACGCTTGGCTCAAAGCCTTAAAATACAGCATAGAAGTACTCGCTGACTGTTTCGCATGAAACCGAATCCCACAACGCGTGGAATCTGCGGAATTTTTATTTATTTATGCACAGTGTACTAGGTCCAAGACTCCAAGAATATGCTATCCAGCGAGTTGGGTCGTCGCCCTTTAAGGCTGGAAGACGGGGCAGCGTTAAGGTCAGGCAATACTCGTGATATTTCTGGAGAAGAAAAAGATACTACAACTTCTGGGGAGATATTCTCGATGCGTTCATCCAAAAGAGATGTCCACAGTCCATTTCGGCAGAGCGCATTCAGTGATTCGAAAAAGCGGTGAGCCGTGATGTCACCTCGCTCTTGACCACGTCGCCGCACAGAACCTGCCGCTCATTCTTAGCGTAAGAAGAGAGTGGACGAAATGCACAGAAACAGGAACTTTTCAAGTCTGAATTTGCATATGAATGTGTCCCAGATGTTTGAGAATGATGCAGGGAATGCGTACCGACCTTACAGCTGCGTTAGACGAGCGGCCGCATTAAACCTCAGTCTATGGCTAACACAATCAAAAGATATGTGCGCCGAAAATCGGATCACTGAGGGCTGCGTTCGTTGCATTGAAGCGCATTCCGTCCCTATCAATTGTGTCGAGAGTGTTTGAAAGCTTCGTGATGTCATGATGGCGCTGCAGAACAAGAACCGGGAACGGGGGGGCGCGCTTCTCGCCGAGCTCCCGCTATTCAGCGGCCGCTGTAATGGACAGTTCATTACATGGAAACATCGAGAAGAACTCCTCCGGCGAAGTGCTGTATTTTATTTTCAGATTCCCCATTCGAAATAAAAGAAAAGACTAACGGCGGCGCGCCGCAATTATTGCGCGGCGGCGGCGCAGACCTCTAATTTGAACATGCCTAGATACGCCTCATTGACATTTTGACATCCTGAATGTTTGGTAAGCCTGGTGTGCCGGCTTGCGGTCGGTCCTGTGTAGCCTGCGGAGGTCCTGGTCGCTGCGGTATGATTGCACTTGGGTATAAATCGGGGGTGTCACCGCAGACGTCGGCGTTGTAATGAGATGATCGAGCAAACGCTTCTGGCGTTTTGTGCGAAGGTACTGGCTATTTCGACAGAAAACCCGCCCTCTCCTTTAAGGATGTCGTGAGACCGTGGCACCACGAGACGTTGGGCTTAAGCCTTTATTTCCCATCTACCATTACTGAGAACGTGGGCGACGTCTCCCTTCTGTACTAGAGCTAGTGATGTTCTTGCGCTCTTCGCTTGAATATATTTTCGCACGGGCCCTCGGGGTGACACTGGAAAGCTTAAAACGAGGGACAAAAAGAAGACAGACAAGGACGTCGCTGTACTAACAACTGTAATTTTATTTCTATTCGGGCGGCTAAATAAATAACCGAAACACACACAGTCCCCAACAAGTATCTAACAGTGATTGGCGCCTGGTGTCGTTTACACGAACTAGTTCTTCACATGCCACAGAGAAATGAAAGTTCTTTTCTTGTCAGAACCACTAACACTGTACTTACGCACGTGCTACCTCCCTTCTCAACCTCTAGGGCTTTTTTTATCTCCGGCTTGAGCTTGTTGCTTCCTTTCGCTATGACGGAGACTTGATCGAGATATGCTTGGCATGCGCCGTCCCTGCAATGAGCTGCTAGGTGTCCACAAGGTGCTGTTGTCTTCAATGAGGCAGCATGTTCTCATGTCCGCTCATTAGGGCATCGACCAGCTTGGCCGATGTAAGTCCGGCCGCATGATAAGGGGATGCGATACACGACAGCTTGCTGGCATGGCGCGTATTGCGTACGGTGCCTCTTTCCAGGGGCGTAGCCAGAAATTTTTTTCGGGGGGGGGGGGGGGTGGTTCAGCCATACTTTATGTATGTTCGTGCGTGCGTTTGTATGTATGCGTGTATATATACGCAAGCAAAACTAAAAAATTTCGGGGGGAGGTTATTTCGGGGGGACGTATATATATATATATATATATATATATATATATATATATATATATATATATATATATATATATATATATATATATATATGTATATATATATATGTATATATATATATATATATATATATATATATATATATATATACATATATATATATAGGGCGAAGCGAAGGAAGACGAAGAGAATAGGAGATGTTTGCTTGTCTTTTGTGTTAACTTAGTAGTTTTAAATCTTCATATCTACAATTTTTGGCCAATCCCCCAGCGTGGGTATGAGCCATGTGTAGAGGCACATCATCATCATCTAATTTTTTAAACCATTCATTCCTAAACATATTCGTATTGTAAAACAATTTAATTTCTAAAATAAGGTACCACCTGTTTCATGGCCGATCCCCCGTGGTGGGTTGCGCCAAGTAACTGAGGACCAACCAACCAACTCTGTCTCTTCTTTACAATGGCGCAGTCGTCGAAAGGCTTCGGCGAACCCCAGCTGTTAGCTTGAGGCAACGCGTCTTTCAGAGGAACGCCGTCACGCTTCCTCGCTGATGGAACCCGCAAGTAGACCACCGCGGCAAGCCAGCGGACGGCGTCCAGACCTCCATTGTGGTTCCGGGGAACTACTTGTCCGGTGACGTGCTACTTCGCGGCAACAATGCGCACGGGCTCCTCTCGCCCAGGGACGGCGTACGTGCCTCCTCGCCACCACCTGCCAATCTGTCGGTGCTTCAGGCACGGTCCGTGGACGGCGTCCAGGCCTCCTCGGCGGCTCAAGCCTCCTTCATCGAAGCCGCAGTACCAGTTCACGACAAGACATCGCACGGGTACCGGTTACCTCGGAACGAGGTTGACGTTTCCAACGGCAAGGATCCCGGGAATGCCGTCCACGCTTCCCGCAGCGACAACGGCTTACTCAGTACTCCATCGGCACCCGAGCCGCTTAGGGGTGCTGTCCAAGCTCCCTCGGAAAAGGGTACCTCCTCTGTGAGTACGCTGATCGTGTCATACTCCTCGGACGTTGTTGTGTCGGGGTTTGAAGTGGCCAGGACGCCGACGAAGAAGAAGAGCGAAGCGCCGCAGCAGACCGACGCTGCCGGCGGCAGCCACCCACGACTTGGGCGCGGAGCGCCGAGTGAAAGAACGTCCGCCTCCAACGAGTGCTCGTCACCAACTGATTTATTTACAACTATGTACACATACACCTCATATGCACCCTAGCGGTGCATGTGAATACACATCGCTGCCGTTGCGAGGCGTCACCTCGCAACTAGACCGAAAACTAAACTGAACATAGCAGCACAAAACAACAGACGTTACCACAGGCACCACGCGCGGATCACCCGAGAGCGCCGCCGAGCTTTCCGCCACCATCGCGCGACTCCGAGTCACGGTGAACGCCTTGGCAGCGTCAATCTCCGTGCTGTGTCCTGCCGCCTTGCCAGCACTGCACTCGCTCAATGCCGCGTTGGCCGCCGCCGCCTCGCAAGACCATGAAGAGAGCTCACCCGAGAGCCGCAGAGAGCTGCGGTGTGCCCTCACGGAGCTCTCATACCAACTCGACTGGTTGGCGTCGTCATGCCCCGGAGATCGCCTACCGTAGCACCATCACCGGCTGCCTGCGAACTACCGGAATTCCGCGACTTCCAAGACGACGCCGACAATTGGGTGGTCACCGTCAACGCTCTTGGAGCTCGCGAGGCGTGGACGGACCAACAGAAATGGTGCGTGGCCATTGACCGCCTTCGTGATGCTGCCAAAGCATGGCACAACTACGAAGGCGTGAAACAACAGTCCTGGCATCAGTGGTGTGCAAGATTGACTACTGTTTTTCGACCGCTTTTAAATGCGAAGCATTTCTTAGCGAACCTCAGGCACTTTGGCCGTTTCTATCTATCTATCTATCTATCTATCTATCTATCTATCTATCTATCTATCTATCTATCTATCTATCTATCTATCTATCTATCTATCTATCTATCTATCTATCTATCTATCTATCTATCTATCTATCTATCTATCTATCTATCTATCTATCTATCTATCTATCTATCTATCTATCTATCTATCTATCTATCTATCTATCTAGCCGCCTATGTCTGGGCGCTCTCCTGGTCGTCTCCATAACTTGTAATATTGTCACGTGGTCGTGACGTCGACGAAGACAGCAGTCGGCGCTTGCAGGATGAAACTGTTTATTTGGCCGAACTTGTGGCCGGAAAATCAGAACTAGCACTACAGCAATACACGCTGTACAATGATAGCGGCGAACAGGGCGTCGTCCGTCGATCAACTGACAAGCGATCAAGCGCGTCGGCTTTTATACAGGCGCTATCGAACTTTCCAGCAATATCGCTGGTGGCGACGTTATCTCTAGACAAAACTGGAACATTCGCGTGCGGGGCGCAATCTTAACAAACCGATCTACTACAATCGCGACGCTTCTAGAACACTACTTCGCGGACAGCGTCGAGCGTTGATAACCGTCCCTGCCGGTCAAACCCGAATACATCAAAACAAGACAAGAAGTGGGCGTGGCATTGCCCCCCTCTGAAAAAGCATCGTCCCGATGCTTATAAAAGAACATAGAAGAGAAACAAAACAAAACAAGTGCATACACAAATAAATTACAATAACGAAGGAAAAAAATAGAGTCCCCAGGCTCGCTAACGCGCAAAAAACGGCTTAAGGCGCACGACATGGACGACTTCAGGTCGCGCACGGCGCCGCTGAGAGTTCGTAATGCCGTCAGGGGCAACCTCATAGTCGAGTGCGCCGAGGCGTCGAAGTACCCTGTACGGTCCGAAGTATCGTCGAAGAAGCTTCTCACTAAGTCCTCGTCGGCGTATTGGCGTCCATACCCATACACGGTCACCGGGTTGGTATTCCATGTGGCGTCGTCGAAGGTTGTAGCGGCGGCTGTCAGTCGTCTGCTGGTTCTTTATCCGTAGGCGGGCGAGCTGTCGTGCTTCTTCGGCGCGCTGTAGGTAGGTGGTCACGTCGATGTTTTCCTCGTCGGTCACGTTTGGTAGCATGGCGTCGAGCGTCGTTGCCGGGCTCCGTCCGTAGACCAACTTGTATGGCGTCATCTGCGTCGTTTCCTGTACGGCCGTGTTGTACGCGAAGGTCACGTACGGAAGGATGGCGTCCCACGTCTTGTGTTCGACGTCGACGTACATGGCCAGCATGTCGGCGATGGTCTTATTTAGACGCTCGGTGAGGCCGTTGGTCTGTGGGTGGTACGCGGTGGTGCGGCGATGACTTGTGTGGCTGTATTCCAAGATCGCCTGAGTTAGGTCAGCCGTGAACGCCGTACCTCTGTCGGTGATGAGAACCTCTGGGGCGCCGTGTCGAAGGACGATGCTCTCAACGAAGAACTTGGCTACCTCAGCGGCACTGCCTTTGGGCAGGGCTTTTGTTTCGGCGTAGCGGGTGAGGTAGTCGGTAGCCACGACGATCCATTTATTTCCGCAAGTCGACGTTGGGAACGGCCCCAGGAGGTCCATCCCGATCTGCTGGAATGGTCGCCGAGGAGGCTCGATCGGCTGAAGGAAGCCTGCTGGTCTTGTGGGCGGTGTCTTCCGTCGCTGACAGTCTCGGCACGTCCTTACGTAGCGAGTGACGTCGGCGGCAAGGCGCGGCCAGTAGTACTTTTCGTGTACTCGTGCGAGCGTTCGGGAAAGTCCGAGGTGTCCAGCCGTCGGGTCGTCGTGCAGGGCATGCAAAATTTCTGGTCGCAGTCCCGAAGGTACGACGATAAGGTAGCTGGCTCGGGCCGGAGAGAAGTTCTTCTTTACGAGGACGTTGTTTTTCAAAGAAAATGATGCCAATCCTCGCCTGAATACTTTTGGGACAACGATGGTCCTGCCCTCCAGGTATTCCACTAGACCCTTCAGTTCAGTGTCGGCTCGCTGTCGTTCGGCGAAGTCTTCGGTACTTATGGCTCCCAAGAAGCATCATCCTGGTCGTCGGGCGTTGGTGGGTCGACGGGGGCACGCGACAAGCAGTCGGCGTCGGAGTGTTTCCTTCCGGACTTGTACACGACAGTAATGTCAAATTCTTGAAGTCTCAGGCTCCACCGTGCGAGGCGACCTGAAGGGTCCTTCAAGTTAGCTAGCCAACACAAGGCGTGGTGGTCGCTCACAACTTTGAAGGGCCTGCCGTAGAGATAGGGGCGAAACTTTGACGTAGCCCAGATGATGGCGAGGCACTCCTTTTCTGTTGTGGAATAGTTGACCTCTGCTTTAGACAGCGACCGGCTAGCATAACTGATAACCCTTTCCAGTCCGCCCGCCCGCTGCACAAGGACGGCGCCGAGTCCTATGCTGCTTGCATCGGTGTGAATCTCCGTATCGGCGTATTCGTCGAAATGCGCAAGTATCGGAGGTGTCTGCAGGCGTCGTTTCAGTTCATGAAATGCTTCGACTTGCGCTGTTTGCCACCTGAATTCGACGTCGGTCTTCGTGAGCTGCGTTAGTGGCTCAGCGATCCGTGAAAAGTCTTTGACAAAGCGTCTGTAATAGGCGCACAAGCCGAGAAATCGGCGCACGGCCTTCTTGTCGGTGGGTGGCGGGAAAGCGGCGATGGCAGCTGTTTTCTGCGGGTCTGGGAGCACTCCAGTCTTGCTGATCACGTGACCCAGAAACAAGAGCTCCTCGTACGCGAAGCGGCACTTTTCTGGCTTCAGGGTGAGCCCGGAGTTCTTGATTGCTTGAAGTACGGATTGAAGTCGCTGGAGGTGTTCGTCGAAGTTCGAGGAATACACAACGACGTCGTCCAAGTAAACAAGGCAAGTCTGCCACTTCAAGCCAGCTAATACAGTATCCATGACTCGTTGGAAAGTCGCAGGTGCCGAGCAAAGACCGAAGGGCATGACCTTGAACTCGAACAGGCCGTCCGGCGTTATAAAGGCGGTCTTTTCTCGGTCTCTCTCGTCGACTTCAATTTGCCAGTAGCCGGTCTTGAGGTCCATCGACGAAAAGTAATTCGCGTTGTGGAGTCGATCCAGGGTGTCGTCTATCCGTGGGAGAGGGTATACGTCCTTCTTTGTGATTTTGTTCAGGCGACGATAATCGACGCAGAAACGTAGGGTCCCATCCTTCTTCTTCACTAACACCACGGGAGACGCCCACGGGCTGTTGGACGGCTGGATGATGTCGTCGCGTAGCATTTCATCGACTTGTTTCTTAACGGCCTCCCGTTCCCGCGTCGAAACCCGGTAGGGACTCTGACGGAGTGGTCGAGCATTTTCTTCTGTTATGATGCGGTGCTTAGCAAGGGGCGTTTGTCGGACCCGCGACGACGACGAGAAACAGTCCCTGTATTCCTGCAGAAGGCGTCGAAGCTGTTGCTGTTGGCGAGCGGGAAGTCTTGGGTTTACGTCGAAGGGTGGCTCAGGGATCGTCGTCGTAGCTTCGTCAGAATCTGAAAAGGCAAACGCATCGCTGACGGCCAAGATTTCTTCGATGTATGCAATCGTCGTGCCTCTGCTCAGGTGTCTGTATTCCTGGCTGAAATTCGTTAGCATCACGCTTCCTTTCCCTTCATACAGCCGAGCAATGCCTCTTGCGACGCAAATGTCACGGTCTAGCAGCAAACCCTGATCGCTCTCGATGACACCTTCGATGCATTCAGCCGTTTCGGTGCCGACGGGAATTATGATGCTGGATCTAGGAGGAATGGTGACTTGATCCTCGAGCACGTTGAGGGCATGTTGACATGGGTTCGTATCCGCTGGTGTCGCTTTCTCCGACGATAGGGTTATCGACTTGGTTCTTAAGTCGATGACGGCACCGTGGTCACTTAGAAAGTCCATTCCAAGTATCACATCCCTGGAGCAGTTTTGTAGGATTACAAAACTCGCAGGATAAGTCCGGTTGTTGATAGTGACTCTCGCCGTGCAGACACCAATCGGCGTTATTAGATGGCCTCCAGCGGTACGGATCTCGGGGCCTTCCCAAGCAGTCCTAACTTTCTTCAACTTTGCTGCGAACGGCCCACTGACGACGGAATAGTCGGCTCCAGTATCGACGAGAGCGGTGACGTTGTGGCCGTCGATCAGAACGTCGAGGTCGCTAGCCCGCCGTCTTGCGTTGCGGTTACGTCGCGGCGTCGGGTCACGGCTACGTCGGTTTGCACCGCTGCTTCCGCGTTGCGTCGTCAGGTCTGCTTCCGGTCGCAAAGTTTCGTCTTCGGGACGTCGACGTCGTTCGGCGTGCGGCGGGGGCTCGGAACTTCGTCGCGGTGTCGTCGTCGACGGCGGAGGATCTTCAGCATTTCGTCGTTCAGCAACCGCACCTCCATCGGTTGCTGCCCTTAGTTTTCCGGATACGGGCTAGGCGACCGGCCCCGGTTTGGGCCAGTGTACTGCCGGCGGTGCGGTGACATGTAGCGGCCGGGCGACGGTGAGCGGGAAGGTTGTCGTTCTTGCCACTGTGTGCCTGTGAGGTAGTCGTCGATGTCGCGAGGCCGTTCGCCTGGCTGCGGACGCGGCGCGTTGACGGGGAATCCGCGTAGTCCCCTCTGTCGGTACTGGCAGCGGCGGTACGTGTGGCCGGCCTCCCCGCAGTGGTAGCAGAGCGGGCGGTTGTCAGGGGCACGCCAGACATCGGTCTTCCTCGGGGTGTAGCGCTGGCCGACAGGTGGGCGGTAGGGCGTCGGTGGCGGCGGCGGCGTCTGGCCGACAGGTGGACGGTAGGGCGTCGCTGGCGGCGTCTGGTGACGGTACTGCGGCGGTGTGTCGTCTTGGCGTGGGCGTGGAGGAGGAGCATGACGGCGGGCTGCAGCAGCATAGCTCATAGCTTGCGGCTGCGGCTCTGCTAGCTGAGGCGCACCGAGTGAATGCTGGATCTCCTGGCGCACGACGTCGGCGATGGAATCCACTTGAGGTTGCGACGAAGGTAGAATTTTTCGCAGCTCCTCTTGCACGATTGCTCGAATCGTCTCACGCAGGTCGGCGGATCCTAGTGCTTGAACGTCGGCGTAGCTTGTGGTCGAGAAGCTGCGGTTGTATTGCCGTGTTCGCATCTCAAGCGTTTTCTCGATTGTTGTTGCTTCGGAGACAAATTCTTCGACGGTATTCGGCGGATTCCTCATAAGTCCTGCGAAGAGCTGTTCCTTTACTCCTCGCATGAGGAAGCGGACTTTCTTGTCCTCGGGCATGGCAGGGTCAGCGTGGCGAAATAGCCGGGTCATTTCCTCTGCAAAGATGGCCACGCTTTCATTTGGAAGCTGGACCCGTGTCTCCAGCAAGGCTGCGGCCCTTTCCTTTCGGACGACGCTTGTGAACGTCTCCAGGAAAGCGCTGCGAAAGGCGTCCCAGGTTCGAAGAGTGGACTCCCGATTCTCGAACCAGGTCCTTGCTGCATCTTCCAGGTAAAAGTAGACGTGGCGCAGCTTGTCCTCGGAGTCCCAGTTGTTGAACGCTGAGACCCTTTCGAAGGTCTCGAGCCAGGTTTCCGGGTCTTCGAATGACGACCCGCGGAAAGTTGGCGGCTCCTTGGGCTGCCGGAGAAGTATCGGCGCAGGCTGCACGGGGTCGGTCATCGTCGCTGCGGTCGGTGTTGGGACCTGGGGCTGCCTGGTGTTTTCGGGAAGGAGCCCGTACTCTGGCTGCAGTCCCTTCTGCCTGCGGCTTGTTCGACGATCCGGGTTTTCTTTGCCGTCGTCCTCCTCGCGGCTTGGGCTTGGGTCAGCGCTTCGCGGGGGCGTCCGGATCATTGAAGAAGCAGCACCTCCACCAGATGTCACGTGGTCGTGACGTCGACGAAGACAGCAGTCGGCGCTTGCAGGATGAAACTGTTTATTTGGCCGAACTTGTGGCCGGAAAATCAGAACTAGCACTACAGCAATACACGCTGTACAATGATAGCGGCGAACAGGGCGTCGTCCGTCGATCAACTGACAAGCGATCAAGCGCGTCGGCTTTTATACAGGCGCTATCGAACTTTCCAGCAATATCGCTGGTGGCGGCGTTATCTCTAGACAAAACTGGAACATTCGCGTGCGGGGCGCAATCTTAACAAACCGATCTACTACAATCGCGACGCTTCTAGAACACTACTTCGCGGACAGCGTCGAGCGTTGATAACCGTCCCTGCCGGTCAAACCCGAATACATCAAAACAAGACAAGAAGTGGGCGTGGCAATATACCAAAATTGGCATGGCAGGGGATCAGTGTATGACGAACACGATTCACTGGTCATGACATGAATAACGCAAAATACCTGACGCGTACGTCATGAAACCCATCCTCTCAGTCACGTGTGGCACATACCCGCATACCAGAGTTAATGTTATGCGGGTATGTGCCACAGGTGATACAGTCTCAACCAACACAGTAACGGCGAACACACACGTTGACACTCAAAGATGGTGATGATAATAATAATTGTTGGGCTTCTATGTCCCAAAACCAGGATATGATTATGAGAGACGCCATAGCGAAGGGCTCCGGAAATTTTGACCATCTGGTATTCTTTACGTGCACCGAGATCGCATAGTACACGGGCATCTAGCATTTTGCCTCCATTGAAATGCCACCGCCACGGCCGGGATCGAACCCGCGACCTTCGGGTCAGCAGCCGAGCACCGTAACCGCTACACCACCGCGGCCGACGCAGGGAAAGTGAAGGAACTCAAGACAGAACACCCCTGGAAGACGCTCCACTACCATCCACTCGTCCACGTGGTTCGCAACGGGGACTACGTTGATTACCCAAAAATCGGGGTGAATGCTTGCTTCCCTACAATAAATCTGCCGAGAGAACCAGGCATGTCATTATTACCGGCGACTTCAACATTGATTTATCAAGACCCAACAACGCCTGGTCCTTATACTGCGTGAAAGTCGGCTTGGATTTGGACAGAGCATCAAAAGACCTCGCTGACACGTCCAGGACTGGAGGCATTATATATCACTACATCGTGATAAGTATCCAGGATTTCCACCAGCTGCACTATACCTCGCACTTCACTACACTTACACCCCTCGTAGCCGCGATCACGAACGGACCCGATAAGAAGTCTGGTCCAGCTGCTGGTGCTCACTGATGACGGTGATGATGACCTTGTTCAAAAACTGCCAAGAACCCCTCCTACACGTACATACAGGTTCGTGAAACGTGCGTGCGTTCTCCGTCAAAACGGACAAGTATAAGCATAACAACTGTAACGTAACTGTAGCAACTGCAACTGTGACTGTAACGTACGTGTAGTGCGCCTGCGCGTGCCACTCGACTGCTTGCCATGTATCTAGGGAAACTTTCTTAAATGAAGATTAGTTGCGAGTAACGCCTGTCTTGTGCAGCTGTGCTATCCTGCTCGGATTCGCGCTATACTGTATTGAAGAATATAAGCACTACATATCAGCTTACCGCGTCTGGTGTTGGTAACACTCATGTTGCTGTTGGCAGCGTTACGCACCTGTAAACAACTGTTTATATAATACATCTGCGACTCTTCAACATATGAGTGTGCGTAGGCCACTTCCACATTTCTCTATCGTCATTCCCTAACGGTTTGCTCAATGTTAAAAATTACGCCACAGTCACCATCCCGCGCATGCTTCGCATAACATCGATTCCCACGGTACGTGGGATCTGCCGAATTTTTTCATGCGTGCGACCCCCTCCCTGCCGACCGAGCCTATGTCACACACGGGAGTTGCGAGGCACACCACCTCAATGATGCAGCTTGCGTGTCCACGAATCTGCCCTCCGTCGGTGATCGAGCTCACGTGGGACACCGCCTTGATGACCCATCGGTGCCCTCGAGACCCACGACAGAGAGCTTCTCTGGCTGCTCTACAAAAGACGACGGAACCAGGTGCTGCACACCGCTGCTAGTCTCAGTCTCTGCGCCTGTATCCGACGCCATAACATCACTGAGGGAAGCCGAGAGCACTCCTAATTCAGAGCGGTTGGAGGAGCGGGCCTCAGATTCGACGTTGCTCGGACACGCGGAGATGTCGGTTCCTGCCGTTCTTGGCACGCCTCCAGTGAAGGCACCGGAAGAACCCATCGCTTCCATTGCCGTGCTCGACTACTCACTGGAGCCGCTTCCTCAGCTTCTAGAGCAGTCACCTACCCAAGGCGCACTCGATCGCCTTGTTGTACGGGAGACTAAAAATATAGGAGTGGCCGTGTAACCAACAGGTACCCATCGGGAAGCTCCCAGGACACGCCCATGTTTTCTTGGTGTGGAGGTAAAGGAAACCAGAAAACGTGAGCTCAAAAACAACAAGCACCCTCACATGCTCACAGGAGACGCCCTGAAAGGGAAAGGCCCACAGCACATGACTGGAGACCTACAAGGGATGGAAAAAATGAAGTACAACGTGTCCAATACGCCAGCGTTGAGCAAGAAGGTCATCCAAGACAAGCGCAAGAATGTTACGCCGTCGCTGCGTGGCCGAGGTCGACCGCCGCGACACAGCCAATGCCGCCCCCCAGAATGTTCAGCAGCTAGCCAAGACAAGTCACCACGTACACAAGACCGACCGTCTAGGCACAGTCAATGCCGCCCGCCAGAGACAATTTCGGCAGCTCGCCATGCAGTGTCGCAGCGTGGCCGTCAGCGGCCTCTGCGAGGCAGCCAATGCCGCCCGCCAGAAGCATCGGTGTCTCCAGAAGCCGGCGTCTCTATGATGGTTCAGGACCCAGGACCTCTGAATGGTTTACCAGCGAGGAAACGACCACCGCCAGTGAAGGGTCATTTTTTGGCAGGACACCGTGCTGGCAGCGTGGCCGAGTGTAATGAAGGCAGCGGCGCTCGGGCACGGGCGCATGCTCGGGCACGGGCGCATGCTCGGGCGAAGCGAAGGAAGATGAAGAGAATAGAAGAGCCGGCCTGCAGCAAGGGTGCCGTCTCTGCCTCTTCTTTACAATATATATATATATATATATATATATATATATATATATATATATATATATATATATATATATATATATATATATATATATATATATATATATATATATATATATATATATATATATATATATATATATATATATATATATATATACAAATTGTGCAGGCTGGGCCGCTTTATACCGCGGCCACACAGCAGCCCTATATAATATTACGTCTTTAAGAAGAAGACCAAGTTCAGTCGATTAATACTTAAAGGGATACTGAACAAAAATTTGAAAAAGCTACGAAAACACTTACATTCGACTCGGACGACACGACTGTTCCTGTACACAGCGTTTATTTCACGTAATTTCGAGCAGTTGGCCGTATTTTTAGTGGATTGTGAGAGCGCGGCGGCTGCATGCCACTGCGCTTGTCGGCGGACGTGACGTCGAGTGCTCCAGCAAGAGGGGGCCAACCGGCACGCTCTCTCCTGCCCTGCCACTTCCCTTTCTCCACCTCTCCTCTCAAGAACCGAGGGTGGCTGGTGTGGCGCTGAGCCTTGTCCTCTTTTCCCCACATAGGAAACAAAATAGCGCTTATTCCTCAAAAACCGCTACAACTACCGAGCGTGTCGCGAGAGCGCAAAGATGCAAGGTGCGAGTGACAGTGGTTCCACGAGCGGTCATTGCAACTCCGAGTTCGACAGGCCTCCAAAACGGATGCGCCAAATACAACCATATGCGTGTGACCGTTCTGCTGTGTCAAGCGACAGCAAGGACGACGAGCCAGACGAGCCGCCGTAGCCCAACGTGGGTCGGCAGCCGGGACCAGCAATTTACACAGTAACTCATATAGTCACTATCCTCGAAGTGTTCGGAGCACAAAAATCACGCTTTGAAGGCACCCACGTTGGCTGCGATGGGCGCGCAGCGCGAATCCATATCCTTCGAAGCTTCGGCTCTGTTGGAAAGGTATGACAGGGCACACCCTAGCGCAGAACAGCGTTGAGGCATTCTGCGTTGTGTCAGGTGCTTCACCGTTCACATTACGTAGCAGCACACAACACAGACGGCGAATTCGTAGACGTGGGCGCAAGCTCCGCTTGAGAAAACAAATATACGGCCGAGAGCGCGGCAATGGCGTCGTTGGCTGCCGGTTGAGAACACGCACGGAGAACACCTTCCCGACCGTGAAAACACGTTTTGAGAGAGACGCGCGGCTAGGGCGCGGCAGCGGGTGGCGGCTTGCGATGTCGATTGGTAAGCGATTCTGCTGCGAGCACGGTTGGCGAGTCACTATCCGCGGAGTTTCGCGTCACTTCCTCTCTAGTTCGCGGCGCGGCCGCTAGACGCGCCAATTCGCGAAAGATGCATTAAATTCATTATTTTCTGCTAGTCTCTGGCTGAAATGAAGGTTGTTTCAACAAATTTCAGCCCCCAATCTTTCAATTGAGTCATTTATCTCGGCGGCGAAAATTTTGTTCAGTATCCCTTTAAAGGGGTACTGACCCAAAAGTTCGCGGCCGAGATAGCCTGCGCGATCGATTCCCATGAACATGCGTATATCATCTGCAAAATATCAACAAAGAATATAGCTTGGAAGGTATTTTAAATGAATTTTGAAGTTTGCGTCAGCGACCGACATGCTCGCGCTATAGACGGTTTCGCTGTTTGTAAACAAACCGGCATGCGCCGAACGGTCTGCCCAAGGAGATTTCCGGAGCGCCATTTCCGGTAATACTTTTTCAATGGTTCCAGCGGTGTTTTACAGCGAAAGCTGTTATGAGATCATTTCACTGGCCGTTTTTGGCGCCGTAGTTGTCCGCCGCTGCCGCCGCCGCCGGTGTCCGTAACCAGTATCGATCGAAATAAGAAAAAAAAAAACGAAATAAGGAAAAAATTCCAGGATGGAACGAGGTTCGAACCTGGGCCCTCTGCGTGGGAGCCCAGTATTCAACCTCTGAGCCATGCCGGTTTTTTTTTTCTTTAATTCATGGAAATATGACCCGTTATAGCTGTGAACTACACACTACATACTTCATCACATTAGAATTACCTTAACATTCAGAACACCCACATTGTTGCCTACAGTAAGAGGCTGTTCAAAAGTCAGGCAAACACACACAAGCGTCCAGAAGTGCAAGCCACTCCGGAACAGGCTCAAAAGTCTCAACAACACTGCGCACTTGAGCAGCTTCTTCTCGGAAGACAGACCTCGTCGATCGTGGTGGCTCGGCGTGCCTGTCGATCATGCGACTTTTCCATAGCGCATAAAGTCCTAATAACATAAATAAATCATACGGTGTATTATTGGTGGGGCTCTTTTTGAAAGGGAGGAACCGAATACCATGAGCTGTGATTGGAAGGTCTTTTCTGATTGTTCTCTTTAGAATGTCCCAGAAATAAAATGCGTCACGACAATGGATAAAACAATGCTCTATCGTCTCAGGTTGGTCACAGAGTCGACAATTTACAGTCCAGGGCACATATATTGCTTTTTCATTGAGCCATTTCTTCACTGGTAGAGTGGATGTGTGCAGTTTAAAGAAAAACGTTTTCGCTGCTGGCGATATGCACATCCTACGTACACGGAATAATACATCATGGCCAGGCAAAAGCAAATATTGCAGTCGGTATACAGGTTCTGGGAAAAGGTTATTCACAAGTGCAGCGGTTAGCGTTGTTCTGTCTATATTATATAAATACTCTAAGGTAAATCTGGTTTTCAAAAAGTTGACAGTATCAACAATTTCTTTTAAGAATCCCGACAACTGCGATTCCTTAGCAACATTTGTTGTGACATAAAGAAAAGGAAGATGGTAACTCAGACGGTTTCGAAGAACTGCCACCAGAAATGGGTGACAGACATCTTTAAGATAAAAAAATCGCAACACCAACTTTCGCACAAACAAATGCACCAGACTGAGGCCGCCCTTCTCAAGTGGAAGAAAAAGGTTGTCTCTTCTCATGGGTTCCCATGAAGAGCCCCAAATAAAACAAGCAAATATCCTATGAAACGCTTGAATGTGCACACGAGAGCAGTGCAATACCTGCAAAACATAGACAAGCTTTGATGCAAGAAATATATTGCACGCTTTTGCTCTTGAAAAAATGGAAAGGTCTCGTCCGTGCCATGTTGACACCTTTCGACGGATATTAGTTATCGCGGACGTCCAATGTGGGCCGCTGTTACGATAGTTATCAAGAGGCACACCAAGATACCGCATAGCAGTCGCATTCCAATGGATATTTGAGAACACTGAGGGAGTTTGAGCCCACATTCCCAGCCAGAATCCTCTGCTTTTATCAAAATTTATACTGGCTCCAGCGATTTCACAGAAGCGTAAAGTAGTGTTTACTGCTTCTTGAACACTAGGTTTATCGATGCAAAAGAAGGCGACGTCGTCGGCATAAGCTAGAACTTTAATTTCCTCAGACTCATATCGGTATCCTCTAATGCTAGAATTTAGAAGCACACTTAAACATAGTGGTTCCAGGTATATTGCAAAGAGCAAAGGCGAGAGCGGACACCCCTGACGTACGGATGAATTTAACTCTATTATATCCGAAAGTGTGCGGTTTACAATGAGCCTTGTAGTGCACTTTTTATAACAGAGTGAAATGCCATTGTACAGTACGTCACCCAACTGCAGATGTCTTAGGAGCCTGAACAGGAAAGCATGCTGTACCTTATCAAAGGCTTTAGCGAGGTCTATTTGAAGAAGGGCTACTTGGTCCATACTACCATCGATACATTCAAGGACTGACCGCGCTATATGGATATTTGTTTGTATAGAGCGGCCTCGAGTTCCACATGTTTGGTGGTCACCTACGCATCTAGTGATCACTGTCTGCAAGCGATTTGTCAGCAATTTCGCAAATATTTTGTAATCAACGTTACATAATGATATAGGTCTATATCCGTTAACTCTCTTTAACGCTTCAGTGTCAGTACTTTTTGGTATTAATGTTGTATGGCCCTGATAGAAAGAAGGAGGAAGCTCACCACGTTCACAGGCCTCCTTAAAAAGTTGCTCAAGAAAAGGAACCAGAAGTTCTTGAAATTTTATGTAAAATTCCGCACTAAGGCCATCTGGGCCTGGAGTTTTGTTTTTCTGCAACGTGCTTATTGCAAACCTTATTTCTTCCCTAGTGATGGGCATATCAACACTAAGTCTGTCGTCCTCTTGTAAGGGTGGCACAAGCGCAATAAAGTGGTCAGCTTTTTCTTCATAATCATCCCGAAGCTCAGCCGCGGTAAATAGTTTTTTATAATACTCTTCGAATGCGGCTCTTATTTGACATGTCTCTGTGCAAATAGAACCACGTGATTCAATTTGCAATATCTGTTTAGAAAGTGCATACCGCTTTTCATCCCCAAGAGCGCTTTTTGTGGGTTCCTCATCAGTGAAACGAGTAACACGTGAACGAACCACTGCTCCTCTATATACTTCTGCATCATGTTTTTGTATCTGTGCTCGAACCGAATTTATCTCATCAACGTACAATCCCGGCTCTTGACTTTCAAATGCATGGAGCTTATGAAGTAAATCATAAAGATAACGTTTTTCAGCAGTTTTTCTATGGGTCAACTCGCATGAAATACCAATTGCCTCATACTTAACTTTCTCTTTGAACATTTCCCACTGAGCAAAAATTGGCAGCTGTTGACATTGTGTTACCTCACGTAGCAATTCGTTGACTATTTTTTCGAAACATTCCTCACGCAAGAGCTGTACGTTAAGCTTCCATAGTTCCCAGTTTGGAGGAAGCTTACGAAATTTTTTGGGACCCCATGAAACAGCTACTAAGCAATGGTCTGTAAAAAATATGGGCTTTACAGCATAGTTATGAATGTGAGACCATAGGTTTATAGATACATACACACGGTCTAGTCTAGCGTGTGAGACACCCTGAAAGTGGGTGAACTTTACCGAGGAGGGCGCATGTGCTCCCACATCTATTAGATTGTGGTCATTCAGTAATTGCTGCAGTAAAGCTGCACTTGCATCATAACGATTCGTTATATATGAATGATCTCTAGTGTCACAAACACAATTAAAGTCTCCCAACACTATCAAATTTCTGTCAGTGTTCAGCAGCGAAGCTAAGGAGAGGAAAAAAGCCTTCCTCTCGTTTACTTTTGAGGGCGCATAGACACAGACAAACCTCCAATTATGGGAATGAAAAGAGAGGTCACAACAAATAAGGCGGCCTTCCCCATCAACATGTAGCGACATTAAAGTGTGATTTAACCGCTTTCTTACTAATAAAAAACATCCAGCGGAAGCACCACGTGCTTGGCTTATGTATACATAATAATCTCGTAAAATTTCGAGTGCAAGGTCGGCATCATTAGCAGACGAAATCTTAGTCTCTTGCACTGCGGCAACGTCAATATTATACTGCTCAAGCACGTGACGTAACTGCCACTGACGCCTAACATTTCTCAGGCCACGTACGTTGAGTGTCGCTACACACGTAGGGAAGGTAAGTGCGGTAGCCATTTTGCTCACTTAAAGCTTTTGTTGGTCGCCTTTAGCCACAGGGCAACCTGTGGCTTTACCTCCTTTGCACTTTTTAGCAGCACTTTCTTGAGGACGCTGGCATAGGCGGCGCGACCCTCGGTCCCCAAACGAGACGACACGTGGGCCACAAGAGGACATTTGCTCTGTTGCGTCTGACGCACTTGTTCTTACTTCGTCGCTGAGCGGTGCCGGACGTTTCCTGGTCTGGCTGCTATCCATTGCCTCTTCTTCTCCCTCGTCATCAGGAGGCTTTTCTTTAAGTTCTTCCAGGGAGTGTTCCCCTGCAGTAATCTCATCGCTGATGTCTTCGCTGATGTCTTTAGCAGTGTTATTGTGGCTGCTGGGCATGGCTTCCATGGACAAGTGTTGATCTTCCTTTGTGCCATCTACTGCTTCTCCCGTTGCTTCTCCTGTCGCATCAACTACCTCCGTAGCATCCATGAGATGGTCCAGATGCGGCTCTTCTTCGCTAGATTGGCCAGAACGAAGCTTGCTGGCGTAAGTCGACACGCAGGCATCCGACGAATGACCAAATCGATGGCACTGCATGCACCTGGGTATTTTGCATTGTCGACGGACATGCCCCACTCGCTTGCAACGAAGACACAGCGGAGGCCTACCGGGAATAAGTACAAGGCACTGGTGACCGTAGATAGACATAATATGCGGTATTGAGCTCACAGTGATGGTGTCCTTGAGCTCCAAGGCAACATCCCTATTTGTTGTCATCCAGTGCTCCATACCAGCACACCTCCATGCCTCTCTGTCAACGGACTTCACCACACCGTAAGCTTGGAACGCCTCTTCCACACGCCGTGATTCAAGATGAGGTGGAAGCCATAGAAGCTTTAGCTTAATGTTCTTGGTCTCCGGGTCTATCACCATGCACTTCCGCCCTTTTACACGGAGCTCACCACGGCTGACAAGTTTCTGCTTCGCCGCGCTGCTTGCACACGTAACCATCCATACGTGGCTCATTTGATATTGTCCCACACCTATGATGTCTGCAGTGGTCACCACTTCGAGCAGCGCGTCACGGAAGTCTGGGGCACGATACGGTCTACCACTCAAGTCGGCATGAAGGAAAACGGAATTCAAAACGTCGTTACCGGTTGGTAGACGAGGCAGGACGACTTTGTAGCTTGAATCTTCGTCAAGAAACGGGGTTGATGATCCTCGGCCTGCGGCCGATACGCTGTTCCCAGCAGAGAGCATTTCCGAGCACAGCCGTTCGATACGGCTTCTGCCGGTGCTTGAAACTGCTTTGCAAAAAGTCCTATACAGGCTTCATGTCGGGAAGGAACCACATTAGCATATGCAATATAGCGTGGTAGAAGAGTAAAATAAGCACCAAGCGTCGCACAACGCGAATTCTGTAACCAGGCGTCACACAATGCGAATTGCGCAACGAGTAGGTTGTGAAATGCTTCCAACCCATTACAAAGATCTCTGCCATAATTATTCGTCGTCATCAGGCACAGCATCAACAACGTGCGCATAATGCCTTACATGCGTTTAGCAGGTACCACGGATCTCCGTAAAATGACGAAAAATGGCACAGTGCCTGCTGCCCTACTTCTCAAAAATTAGAATGATTTAGAGCGTAGTGGGTTCCTCGCAAGTGTAGTTGTATTGGTTGCCAAGGAAACCTATAAGCGCAGATCCATTTCCTTGGGGTCTCAGTAAAGTTACAATGCTTTATAGCGTAGTGGGTTCCTCGCAAGTGCACTTGGATTGGTTGCCAAGGAAGCCCATGAGCGCATGATCCATTTCCTCGGGGTCTCAGCAAAGTTCTTCGCCCCCCCCCCCCGTCTCTCTCCCACGTCAACGTATGTTATACAGCATGACGGGAGAGGGAAATAGCGAGCGGGCGTCACCCAATGCAATTACATAACTGGTGGGCCGTTTAAAGCTTCCAACCCATTACAAAGGGCTGAGCCATAATTCTTCATCGTCATCAGTCGTCGCGTCAACAAAGTGCACATAATGCCTTACAGACGTGTAGCTGGTGCCTCGCTTCTCCGCAGAATGACGAATAATGGCTTAGTAGGTGCTTCCCAACTTCACAAAAATTGTGATTTATGGCGTAGTGGGTACCTTTCTAGTCTACTTGTATTGTAGCCCCAAGAGAGCTTACAACGGGCTCTAGAAACGCCGCCCTTCCAGCTTTCGCTGTGACTGTGCTGCGGTTTCAGCGCAGGCCTGGCGTTTTTTCTGGTGTGTTTGAGTTTGTTGCTCTATTATTTCTGGCACATTCCTTCAGATGTGTTTGGAGCGATGTCTAGGGAGTATATGAAGGGGCTCGACAACGTCGCACGGGGGAGGTACAAGTAGAAACTGCAGTGGAGAAAAGAATTTGCCTGATACGCTGGACAGGGAATTGCTATTCAGCTTTCCTACTGGAGCTAGAAACCTGTCTCCTGTCACAGCCGCGGACATAATGTAGTTTGTCTAGACACACAAGGTCACGATTAAGATATTATTGCGCTTGTGTCACAACGGGCACTCTTGATAGAGATCGGCGCCGATCGGAATCGATCGTGATCCAAAATGTTCGGTGTGACTGAGGAAATATATAACGTACTCATTATATGATGGGACGTCAGGTGAGGTTGAGTCACGCGAACTACTATGGTTTACTCACGAGCACGGTATTCATGTATTAAGCTGGAAGCGTCATGCTAACGAATTTCAGCCAAGAATACAGACACCTGAGCAGGGGCACGACGATTGCGTACATCGAAGAAATCTTGGCTGTCAGCCATGCGTTTGCCTTTTCAGATTCTGACGAAGCTACAACGACAACCGCAATGCCTAAGCCATCCTTCGACGTAAATCCAAGCCTTCCCGCCCGCCAACAGCAACAGCTCCGATGCCTTCTGAAGAAATACAAGGACTGTTTCTCGTCGTCATCACGGTTCCGGCAAACGCCCCTTGCTAAACACCGTATCATAACGGAAGAAAATGCTCGACCACTCCGTCAGAGTCCCTACCGGGTTTCGACACGGGAAAGGGACGCCATTAAGAAACAAGTCGAGGAAATGCTACGCGACGACATCATCCAGCCGTCCAACAGCCCGTGGGCGTCTCCCGTGGTGTTAGTGAAGAAGAAGGATGGGACCCTACGTTTGTGCGTCGATTATCGTCGCCTGAACAAAATCACAAAGAAAGACGTGTACCCTCTCCCACGGATAGACGACGCCCTGGATCGACTCCACAACGCGAAGTACTTTTCGTCGATGGACCTCAAGACCGGCTACTGGCAAATCGAAGTCGACGAGAGAGACCGAGAAAAGACTGCCTTTATAACACTGCACGGCCTGTTTGACTTCAAGCTCATGCCTTTTCTTCTTTGCTCGGCACCTGCGACTTTCCAACGCGTTATGGATACAGTGCTGGCTGGCTTGAAATGGCAGACGTGCCTTTGTATACTTGGACGACGTCCTTGTGTTTGCCTCAAACTTCGAGGGACATCTCGGGCGCCTTGAAGCTGTACTTCAAGCAATCAAGACCTCCGGACTCACCCTGAAGCCAGTAAAGTGCCGTTTCGCGTACGAGGAACTCCTATTCTTGGGCCACGTCATAAGCAAAATCTGGAGTTCACCCCGACACGCGGAAAACAGCTGCCATCGCTGCCTTGCCGCCGCCCACCGACAAAAAGGCCGTACGCCAACTTCTCGGCTTGTCCGCCTATTACAGAAGCTTCGTCAAGGAATTTTCACGGATCGCCGAGCCACTAACTCACCTCACGAAGACCGACGTGCAGTTCAAGTGGGAGAACGGCGCAAGTCGAGGCATTTCAAGAACTGAAACGACGCCTGCAGACACCTCCGATACTTGCGCATTTCAACGAATACCCTGATACGGAAATCCACATCGACGCAAGCAGCGTAGGACTTGGCGCCGTCCTTGTGCAGAAGACCGACGGACTGGAAAGGGTCATTAGTTATGCTAGCCGGTCCCTATCCAAAGCATAAGGTAACTATTCCACAACGGAAAAGGAGTGTCTTGCCATTATCTGGGCTACGTCTAAGTTTCGCCCCTACCTGTACGGCAGACCCTTCAAAGTTGTGAGCGACCACCACGCCTTGTGTTGGCTAGCCAACTTGAAGGACCCTTCAGGTCGCCTCGCTCGGTGGAGCCTAAGACTTCAAGAATTCGACATTACCGTCATTTACAAGTCCGGAAGAAAACATTCCGACGCCGACTGCCTGTCTCGTGCCCCCGTCGACACACCGCCTCAGGAGGACCACGATGATGACTGCTTCTTGGGAACCATAAGTGCCGACGACTTCGCTGAACGATAGCAAGCCGACCCGGAACTCGAGGACTTGTAGAATACCTCAAGGGCAGGACCGCCGTTGTTCCGAAAGTATTCAGGCGAGGATTGGTGTCATTTTTCTTGAAAAAATGTCACCCGCATCTTTCCACGGGGGGAACTCGAGTAAATGCGTGGCAGAATGGTGGGGGAATCGCGTGAATGTTGCGTAATTCGGTTTCGCAGAAGCGTCGCGCTTCCCGAGTGATGGATCCGCTGCTCGACGTTCACGAACGGTTGCTGCTTCTCGAGCACGACGTTCAGGATCCACAGCCCGTCGTTGCCGTTTCGCAGCTGCTTCTCGTCCCCCGAGTGAAGGATCCGCAGCCCGTCGTTGTCGTCTCGCAGCAGCTTCTCGTGCACGAAGTTCCGGGTCCGCAGCTCGTTTCAAACACTAGCGTTCAGCGTCGTATGCTCGTCTCTTCGCAGCCTTGTCTTCTGCGTTGCTTGCTGTTGTTGACGCCGCCGACGGTGAGGGTGGGGTAACGTTGCCTTCAACGAGTGGTGGGACGCTGATTGAAGGTACTGTTGCTTCCACCGCATCTACTCGAGTCAAGCAAAGCGTCAAGTCAAGCGAAAGCCAAGTAAAGACGCCCTTGACTGAATTCCGAACGCGCGCTCCGCCGCTTATATACACACCGCCCGCGTTCGATCGAGAGGAGGGAGGGAGGGAGAGAGGAGAGGCCTGCTGCCGGCACGAGACGAGCCGAGCATGTGAGGGAGGGAGAGGAGAGGCTTGCTGCCGGCACGAGACGAGCCGAGCATGCGCAGTGGGGTTGTGGACGGCGGCCGACGCCGCAGGTGCGACTAAGAAATGCTCCGCATTTAAAACGACGTCATCGTAAAGAAGAACTCTCAGGCCCGGGCCACCCACCTGATCGTCGTACCTTCGGTACTGCGACCAGAACTTCTGCAGGCCCTGCACGATGACCGGACGGCTGGCCACCTCGGCGTTTCTCGCACGCTCGCGAGGATACAGGAAAAGTATTACTGGCCGCGCCTTGCCGCCGACATCGCCCGCTACGTAAGGACATGCCGAGACTGTCAGCGACGGAAGACACCACCGACAAGACCAGCAGGCTTTTTGTAGTCCATCGAACCACCTCGCCAACCGTTCTTGCAAATAGGTATGGACTTACTGGGGCCGTTCCCGACGTCGACTACCAGAAACAAGTGGATCATCGTAGCTACCGACTGCCTCACCCGCTACGCCGAAACAAGGGCCCTGCCCAAAGGCAGTGCCGCCGAGGTAGCCAAGTTTCTCGTTGAGAACATCATCCTGCGTCATGGTGCCCCAGATGTCCTTATCACCGACAGAGGTACGGCCTTTACTGCTGACCTTACTCAGGCGATCTTGAAATACAGCGAAACAAGCCACCGCCGGACCACAGCCTACCACCCACAGACGAATGGCCTCACAGAGCGTCTAAGTAAAACCATCGCCGACATGCTGGCCACGTACGTCGACGTCGAACTCAAGACGTGGGATGCCATCCTTCCGTACGTGACCTTCGCATACAACACGGCCGCGCAAGAAACGACGCAGATGACGCCATACAGGTCGGTATACGGAAGGAACCCTGCAACGACACTCGACGCCATGCTACCCAACGTCACCGACGAAGAAAAACTCGACGTGAGTGTCTACCTTCAGCGCGCCGAAGAAGCCCGACAACTCGCTGGCCTACGCATCAAGAATCAGCAGGCGACCTACAGCCGCCGTTACAATCTTCGACGACGCTTCGTGGAATACCATCCCGGCTACCGTGTTTGGGTCTGGACGCCGATACGCCGACGTGGACTTAGTGAAAAACCTCTTCGGCGATACTTCGGACCATACAAGGTTCTTAGACGTCTCGGCGCTCTAGACTACGAGGTCATCCCAGACGGCATCATGAACTCTCAGCGGCGCCGCGCACGGCCCGAAGCCGTCCATGTCGTGCGCCTTAAGCCGTTTTATAGCCCCGCCACGGTGGTCTAGTGGTTATGGCACTCGACTGCTGACCCGAAGGTCGCGGGATCGAATCCCGGCCGCGGCGGCTGCATTTTCGATGGAGGCGAAAATGTTTGAGGCCCGTGTACTTAGATTTAGGTGCACGTTAAAGAACCCCAGGTGGTCGAAACTTCCGGAGCCCTCCACTACGGCGTCTCTCATAATCATATGGTGGTTTTGGGACGTTAAACCCCAGATAGTAGTTAAGCCGTTTCATATGCGTTAGCGAACCTTAGGACTGCTTTATCCTTTATCATTATGCTTTATTTGTGCATGCACTTATTTTCCCCCCTTCCATGTTCAAGTACGAGCATCGGGACGATGCTTGTTCAGAGGGGGCAATGCCACGCGCGCTTCTTTTTGTCATTTTTATGTAACTAGTCCGTTGCACGCGTAGCCGCCGCCTTGCGCAAGCCGCGCCTTCCAGATTAACCTGATAATCTGGGAACCTTCCAGATTATCTTAGAATCTTCTTATCGCTTGAGCGCGCAAACGCGAACAGTTCAGATTATTCTTGAACTAACGCGGCCACCAGCGATAAGGCTCGAATGTTCGATGCTGCATGTATATATGCCGACGCGCCTTACCGCAGAGCAGTTTATCGACGGCCGACGCTCTATTCGCCGCTATCAGTGTGCAGTGTGTATTGCTGTAGTTTGACTTTCCGTTTCCGGGCCACAAGTTCGGCCAAATAAAGAGTTTCGTCTTCGACACGCCAACTTCTGTCTTCGTCGACGTCACGACCCCGTGACAGTATTTATTATAGTGCGTATGTTAGCAGAGCGTATCATAGCCTTGTATACTACAGCGTAGCAAGGGGGCTGGAAAGAGAAGTGAGCGTGAGGAGAGAGTAAATCGTAGCACAGAAAGAATGAGAAAGATAAAAGTAGAGAGAAAGAAATGCAGAAAGAAAAATAAAGGGAGACAGAGACAACATCAACGAAAGAGAGAGAAGTAGAGAGAGGAAAATGTAGAAAGAAAGAGGAAGCGAGCCTCGCGTCGTTTAGCAACCAGATACCGCACCACCTGGCCAAGCCGCGCATGCGCAGTAGCTAAGCCACGCCCACCGACGGAGACATCGCGCGCAACTTCCGCTCTGTAGTGCATAGCCTGGCTGCGTACTCCCGAGGAGGAAGCCGCGCATCTCGAAGCTAGACGTGCCGGTCGACGGGGAGTACGAGCGGTGACGGGCCCGTGCTTTGCTGTGCCAAACTTTGCGCGACTTAGTGCAAACTGCCCGCAATTTTTATAAGGAAAGTGTTTTATGCCGGGGTCCACCAAGTACTTCCGTTACAGGATATGATGTTCATAAAAAGGACGCGAACGGATGAGAAAGAAAAAAAAAACAAGAAAAAGATCCGCCGTTCGGAATCGACCGCACGACCTTGCGGCCGCGACGGTAAGCGCCCGACGCTCAACCTACTAATCTACCTTGGCAGATGCGGCACACTTCACGAATGCGCCTTATATTTTTCAAAAATTCTCTCTCGCACCGGTGCTCTCTGTTGGCGGTGTAGGTGGGCGGGGCGGAGCGGGGCGGTGCCGCCGTCTGTGAGAGGTGAAAAAGAAGTAATGCGTCGCGATGGACACTTACTAGCGCTTACTCTGAGATCGCGCGCGATATCGGAGGTCATGGTTAAAGCGTCTCGATACCAGCGAGGGACACTGGCCGCGCTGGCGTCGCCGAGGCACCCTAGACGCAGTTACGTTCTTTGCCTTTCGCTTCGTGTTAGCGTGCGCCGGCTCATCGGAGTAGTGTAGCTTCCACGTGCACCAACGGGATTTCTCCGCCGCCGACTGCTTCGATTGCGAGAGCACCGACTAACAAAACTGCTGCAATACGCGTTGCAGAAAGGGCACGATTTCGACAGGCGAATGTCATGCCTTGGTGGAGCGAGACAGAGGCCAGCGGGACGCACATGTTTGCCGCTCAGTCTCCGAACCTCGGCCTCCCGTGTTGCTTAAGCGCAGTGTGGTAGTGTATGCATGAGCACAGGCGTCGGTTACCTGTTACCAGAAAGCGCACACCGTACCGTTTCTCTCCTTAATTGACGACGCTTTGAAGAAGTGCATGTCGGATACGACTGTTGATTATGAGCTTTTCGATGTATTCTTTACGCGAGATTCACGATTCGCTGTGTCCAAATATATGTTCACAACCTATGTTGTTGTTATATGTTGTTTTTCACTCCGTGTGTTGTTTTGTTGCCCTGTACATTTGCCTCTCCCTGCCATTTTATAGGGGCCGTGGTCCTAATCAAGTCCAACAAGACGTGTTGACACCGGTCCTCAGCATTCCGAATTATGGAATGTTGGAATCAATATTGTTCCAATGTTTCAGGTGCGAACTGCGACCCTAGAGATGTTTTCATAGTGATGTCTCTTGCGGCCTCTGCGCCGATCGAGTGTCGCGTGACGGCACTGCAGATTTTCTGCAAATAGGTACGTGCAGCGTCTGTGGCCCAGGTTTTTTATATATATCCTTCTCTCAAGCCATCGATGGAACCTTACACACATGTATATATACGTAAAGAAGTCTTTTGGCATATGTAAGCAAAACTGACAAGCGAATGTTAATCGATCATATGCTCTCTTGCACGTGTTCACGTATGTCCACCTGTTTAAATATGCGCATATCGAAATTTTGTTCCGCAAATCTACATTATATCGCAGGCAAGTCAACTAGTTTGCACGGAGAAATAAGAAAGCTATTTGAAGAGAGCTTTTGGCCGCGGTGGTCCCATTTCGATGGAGGCGAAGTGCTGGAGGCCCCTGTACTGTGCGATGTCAGTTCACGTTAATAGAACACCAGATGGTCACAATTTAAGGAGCCCTCCACTACGGCGTCCCTCCATTGATATCGTGGTTTTGGGACGTAGAACCCCACAATTTTTATATTAAGAGTGCTTTTGCGCGCGCCGGTCATTTTCGCACCAAAGCACTGTGCGGTTGCTGACGAAATCAGTAGGCGGCACTTTTTTTCTTCGTCCTGCTTACGGGCTTGTCGACAAATGACGCTCTATGTTTTGAATATCCCCTATTTGACGTACAAAAAACCCCATATGATTGCGACTGACTTGTACACTGACCATAGGTACGTGCATCAGACAAGTCGGGTGGCAGCTGGAAGTTGCACAATTTGCGTTGATGAATTCTTGATTCCTACTTTGTACTTTTATTTTAAAACGAAAGTGTTATGCCGCAGTCCACCAAGACTTCCATGACGTATTTCTGTCACGGAAATACGTGAGAAAAATGAAGGCTATCAGATGCAAAGAGAAGATCACAGCATATCCACGAAGTGAATGATGACGAGTGGGCGAAGCTCCGGGGGATCATTAACCGTGAATCCCACTGTACATTGCTCACTCGATCATGCAAAGACGTGACAATACGTGTATACAGTACATACGAAGTTGTTTATTATACACACTGCGTATATTGTGTTGAGATGTGGGCAGCGTTTTCCTTTCATTATGACCGCCTTATGATCGGTGAAATGTAAAGCCAAAGGTTCTTGTATGGGATCCAACCTGAAATATGACAAGACGAGGTCAATGCAAGTCCCTTTGATCGAGCCTGAAGGAAGTGCGGAGCTGGGCAGACTTCCTTGTTTCTCTTCCGTTTTCTCTTTCTGTCCTCCTCTCTTTTTCTCGTTTCGTTTTTTTCTCTTTATTTATCTCTATTTCTATTTTTCTTCCTATTTTTTATTTCTCTATATTTCTCGCTTGCTTCCTCTTTTTCAATTTTTATATGTGGTTTTGCTCGCAACCGAAGAACATCAGGAAGAATACTTCTCTTTGGAGCGAGCGCTCGCTCAATATGCTACAGTCGACTATGATATATGTGGTTTTGCCTGCGTTAACGTCATCACCAAGGCGCTCGAAAAACAAGAGGAAGAAGACTTCTCTTTGGCGCGAGCGAGCGCTTCCAGTACTAGCGTGTCACAACGAGGGAGGGAGATGGCTCGACCCTAAGGAGCTTCACCTCTAAAAACACAAAGAGAAAGTTCCGTTGACAGGAGTCGAACCCATGACCACTCGGTCCGCGACGATAGCTGGCGGGCGTTTAGCCCACTGAGATACCGCCAAACGCTAACGGAGGCTACATGAACGCGCCTTTTATCTTTCACACTTTCCTCTCACAGCTCTGGATAGATGGATGCTATGAGTGTCCCCTTTATAACGGCGTGGTGACATGTGTGCCACCAGGCTAAAAAAAAACAACAACAACAACAAAAAAAAAAAAACACGCCGTTGCGGCGACCGTCCCATTCGGTGCGTTTCCAATAGAAGCGTACTTTCGTTTAACGCACCGTGAGGTGGTGGCTTTAGCCCAAGCCTCGCTCATAGCATCCATCCACATCGAAAAATAGCTCTCTGACGCTCGCCTGGCTGTCGCACCGCGGGCCCCGCTCGCCCTGTGAAAATTAACTGCCAGGCTAGAGGGAAGACACGACGCACGTAGCGTTTCTATTCGCGTTTCACGACGCTTTGAAAGAATTCATATCGAGTATCAGTGTTTATTATGTGCTTGTTGATGCCATCTTTGCACGGCATTCACCATATGCGGTGTCCACGTATATGTTAAGAACTTCAGCTACCGCAAGGGTTTTATCATGATCATGGGCGTTAGTCCTCGGTACGGAGATGTGCCACTATAGGCGTCCGCTTGGGTGCGTCCAAATCAAGCTGTGCTATATTTGCCAAACAACAACACACATTATACAAGCTCTCATATACCAATGCACTATAAACAACCAATTACTTCTGTGACGACACGTTTCACTTTTGTGACAGTGGAATCAGTCACCTTTTTTTATTTTACTCTTTATGACAAGGGAAAAAAACGCGACTAAATTCCACCGCTTCCGGGTCCCGTGAGTCCGCCGCTAGGTTGAATCTTGTCCTTCACCTCCTGGCCGAGGTTTTTCAGGCGCGACATAAGGGGCTGGTACAGATACGTGACGCTGACACCGAGCATATGGGCTAAATTGCGCGAGCTTTCAAGCTCGCCCAGAGCTTTGATCTGGTCCTCGTACCTGTCGTACGACTCTGTGAATGTTTTCATCATAACCCTGGCCAGGCGTGACGGGTAGGGAGGATTGCTGTGAAGACACGCTGCCACCGCGTCACACACAGCCACCCTGACGGTGTCGTGCCGCACTTTGTCTTTGAGCACTGAAGAGTAAGCTTCTGTGGGTGTTATGACGTCGCTCAGCAGCAACTGTATCTTCATCAAGACGCTGCCTATTCCCTTGTCGTGAGTCCACACTGGTCCTGGCCCGGTGCCGACGATGCCGAGGCATATCTGTGGGGAGTTTGAAATCATTATATCATTGTTTATTGCCAGTTTCGTGTATATTGAATTGCGTATTTGGAGCAAAGCCTTTTTTGCTATTTGAGCGACGATCGGGCTTTGTTTTTCTCTGGGCTAAGCATGAACATGAAGATTCTCCTTGCGCTATTCACGGCAAAAGTTTGCATTTGTGTGGGGAGGGAGAGAGCATAGTACATCGATACTCATTCCGCCGTACTTTGGCCATTCACTTGCGTTTCAATTCTCTACAACCGCCACAATCAGAATGCCAAGTACAAAGCTACATAAATATTTTTTGCGGTAGCAATTGAATTGACAATCCAGGCTCATTCTGCCGTCACCGTCGGCATTTCCTTCAGATTCCGCATAATCTCCGAGGGCCATAACATCGCCCCACTGGTAATGTGTTCTAGGTGCGAGTGATACCGAGCGAGCGCAGCCGACGAGCATGGCTCAAGTAGAGACTAAACGCACCGGGTGTATTTCGTGTCGCGAAAGGCCCATCGCGGTTTCACTGGGGATGATGCACGCATCCGGAAGGAACGGCGTACTTCGAGCGGCCGGACGCAATCGCGCGCGCACTATCTTGTGAGGGGTTAGGAGACGACTCCTGTGTTTGCAAATACTGTGTTCTGAACGTTGAATTTGCGGCAGCGCGAAAGAGAGCACGAAAGTCGCTTTGATTCGTCCAGCGGCCTTGCGGCGATACTCTGACTTTTTAAATTCGTTCATTCATTTGCATATTCAAAAACGGAAACGTCTGAACACCACTTTAAATAATATGCAGATGGCCTGAGACACCTAAGTTGAATCACACAGTGCGCATTTTGTGTTCAGTAAGTGCTGAAGTGCATCGGTTTTCTGTCTTGGCCTTTGTTCCTCCTTTTGTCTGCACTCTAAACCTAAGACCACGAATCATGCACCAACAGAACTAATTGAGCACCCTGCTAAGCTCCCCTCGTGTGGCATGTTTAAAGTTTACAGCACGATGCTCGAGGCATGCAGTGCGTATCTCTACATTGCATGGTCGCCTTGTAAAAATTGTAAGAAAAATATAAGCTCTTTGTACGCTTTACCCAGAAACATAACCACGTCCATGCTTCGATAATTAGTAGAAACAGAACCAGCGCCAATAAGCGGTGTCATTCACAAAGGCTAATACGTAGGATGAGCGCCAACTCATACGATTCGTACGCCAGCATCAGCCACCTAATAGAAAAAGAAACATGGTTGATCCCTCAGTCATAGGAATCGGAATAACACGAAAGTAAAGCGTGCCCTTACAGAAGTAACTGAATGATCACTGCACATTCATATAAGAGAGTTTGCACAATTTATATTGATGTCTGGCAGTTATGGCACCGTTTAACGTGTATGCACTCACTTTGATGATTGGTGCTACATCTCCATCCCGACGACTAACGTTCATGTTAAATGATTAAACGAACCCTTGTGGTAGCTGCAGTAGTGAACGGTGAAAGCGTAATCAGAGAACGAGGTGTGATAGCCAGAAGAGCGTCGCATATTTGACGCAGAACTTGGTCGCCATCTCGCGGCATGTTAAAATGTGAGTGAACACCACGGCTGGACAAGAGGGAAACGCAAAGCGCGTCGTCTCGCCCCGGTAGCCCGGCCGCGATTTTTCTCGGGGCGAGCGCGTCAGAGGGGAACGCGGTGTTACAGCCAGGTGAGGCAGGCGCGCGTCGCAGAGCTAGTTTTGGTTTGGATTAGCGTGATGCTATGAGCGAGGCCGACGCTTTTACGACGCTTGGGTTAAGGTCGCCAACTCGCGGTGTGTTAAGGCATTGACAAAATTGAACTTCTATTGAAAACGCGCCGAATGGGACGGACGTACGTGTAACGCGTTGCAGGTGCTAATCGCGGAGGCCACAGTAATGATGAATTACATTACTTTACCGCTCCCAGAGGGCAACACCACACCGCCGACCGTGAGAGTGGTAGATATAAAAGGCGCGTTTGTAAAGCCTCTAGTCTGTGACCGTGACGCAGTGGATAGCGTGCCCGGCAGCTGTTGTTGCGGACCGAGCAATCGTGGGTTCGATGCCCGTTGACGGAACTTTTTTCTTTGCCACCTGATCGTGTGAATTTTTTCGACGTCATTTCCGTGACGGAAGTACGTCACTGAAGTCTTGGTGGACCCCGGCATAAAACACTTTTGTGTGAAAAAAAGAACGTTATAGCGGGCATATATTTGCGAACACACGAGACGAATATGCTAAGCAACTGTTTGTGTCGCGACAAAATTTTTTCTTTGGTGCATAGGCTCGTACATGCCTTCTTAACCCATTCAACCTGTCGTCGTCTATAGTAAAGGGAGACTAGAGAAAAATGATTTTTCTAATATTGGTAGATTACTATATACTAGTAGATGAGTAGATTACTCTTTCACAATTCCAAAAACGCCACGCTTGCCACGAGAAGACGCTTGCTAAGCGATAAAAAAACGCAAAAAGAAAATGCGGGGGTCGACGCCACCTTAAAATTTCCGAACCAAACATCGTGATGTCATAGATATTGACGCAATCTACTAGGTTCTACGTGCTACCTAACCAGTTGTTTCGTTGCTTCTAAAATTAGTTAATTATACATGCTAATTAAGCAATTAAGAAGAACACAAAAATAGTATGACGTACTCCAGGCAATAGTCAGCAACCTCCATTCGGTCGCGTCATCATGGAGTGCATCGGCATATTTTTATAATCTGGCTAACTATAGCTGGGGCACCCAGGTGTATGAGCCTTGATCAATGGCTACTAGATAAGTCTACCCCCATTTGTTATGGTTATGCGGCCAACGCCTAACGTCAACAAAAAGTCGATATATATACCTTTCCGCAAGCATAAAGCTTCGGGTGGAAGCTGACCTTGCCAGCATCTGTGGTCATCAAGCGAACATGCGGCGGCACAGCCGGGTAAGCGGCGGGGCACTTCACAAACACGTGGAAGAACCCGCCCTCGTACGGTGTTTCCGCAGGTCCGATTATAATGCTGTGAATCCGCGTGATGTCGTTATCCTCAGGGCACACGAAGATTCCCGGCAGGGGGTTGTCTTCGATATCTGAAAGTTCTTGCCGTATCCTTGAGAGACACGATGGCGTTGGTATCTCGTCGACACATGTCAGCGGGTCCCAGACGCCTATGAAAGGCCTGTCTTCAGTTTTAGAAGGATCTGCCTGCGGAATACTCATTCTCTTGTGAGCACGCAGGTCCGCTTCAAACAGCAAGAAGTCACTGTGTATCCTTGCACAGCTGCAAGCAATGGACCGATGACGCTGTCTAAGGCGATGATGATGTTTTGCTGCTGATGGCAAATGCCTACAAGAGAGATTTTTCTGAACTCTGGTAGTTATGAATTTAATTCCCGCGTTATAATCGAGTCCATTGTCTCCTGTATTGTGAGCGGGGTGTAAGAAAAATAATTCAGGTGTTGACACTCCGCTCCACGGCGCGTCCAGATAGTGTTCGGCGCTTTCGGTCCCTTCGTCGCAGCGCCCCCCACGCAACTGCGGCCGGCGCCGCATGTGCTACGACGACGAGCTGCGTATGTAGAGTCCGTAACGGCGTTGCGTACCTGAGAACGCAGCGTTGGAACCGCGGTGTAAGAAGCATAATTTATTTTTCTGACACTATGCCGTGGAGGCAGCTGCGGCGTTCGCCGCACGTGACGTTTTTCGGTCGCGAAAAACGCGGCATGGTGAAAGACAAAAAGTAAAACATGCGTCCGCCTCGTCGCGCTCGGTCCCCAAGTCGCAGCGCCCCCCACGAAACTCCGGCCGGCGCATGTGCTATAGCCGAACATTATCTGGACGCGCTCTCCGTCGCGGCGGGCGGAGAGTGTCAACACCTTATTTTTCTGACACCGTGATTGTGAGCGATGTACTCAATTGTCAAGGGCGATTGTATGGCAAGTGCAGATTGGGTCTTGACTACTTTCAGCAGTATTCAGGGTGCAGCGTGCACCCACGCGTGGAAATGTGAAAAAAGTTCGTACGCTTGCACTACAACTAGAACCACGAAAGTAAAAGAATGTGGCACACAATTAATCACTACTTTACCAACACAGTCGGTGCGACTACCCTCTCAGTATACCCTGTCTAGCATTAGGGTCGCTGCATGTTTTCGTAGTCATTTCACTGTAATGCTGTAATAACGATAAAAGTGAAGCGAAATTAAAGTGAAGGAAAAGACAAAGCGCCGCCGGCACGGTTCGATCCTGCAGTCTTCGGACGCGTTAGCCGAAGGTTGTGGGCTTGGTCCCTTCTGGTGGCACGTTGTCGTTTCGTAATAGTTGATGTAGTAGGCTCCATCTCATGCCTTCTAATTACAGGTGCAGAGATATCACAGCCATTTCAATAACCGTGAGTTCTAAATGCGAAGCATTTCTTAGCGAACCTCAGGCACTTTGGCCGTTTCTATCTACGTATCTATCTATCTAGCTATCTAGCCGCCTACGTCTGGGCGCTCTGTAATATACCAAAATTTGCAGGGCAGGGTATCAGTGTATGACGAACCCTAATAACTCGTCATTACATGAATAACGCAAAATACCTGTCGCATACATCATGAAACCCTTTCTCTCAGTCACGTGTGGCACATACCCGCATACCAGAGTTCATGTTATGCGGGCATGTGCCACCGATTATACAGAGTCTCAACCAACACAGTAGCCACGAACACACACACATTGACACGCATAGACGCAAGGAAAGTGATAATAATTGTTGGGGTTTTATGTCCCAAAACCACGATATGATTATGAGAGACGCCGTAGCGAAGAGCTCCGGAAATTTTGACCATCTGGTGTTCTTTAACGTGCACTGAGATCGCACAGTACACGGGCATCTAGCCTCCATCGAAATTCGACCGCCGCGGCCGGGATCGAACCCGTGACCTTCGATTCAGTAGCCGAGCACCGTAACCGCTACACCACCGCAGCGGACACAAGAAAAGTGAGGAAGCTGATGACAGTCAGCGCCTCCTCTATTTTTCTGTGCCTGGGCGAAGGAGCGGAGCGCAATGGGAACCGACCGTCGGCGTTAGTGCGGCTTTTAGCCGCCGCTCGCCGCCACCGTAGTAGACTAGCCGACGCGTCGTCGCTCGCGGAAACGAATGCCGTGGCTGCATTCGAAGCTGCTATATGGTTCAGTTTTCGGTTGTATTCGCGTTGTTTAAAGTATAATAAAAACTTGTAAACTGGAATCATGAAGCACTTGTCGTTCTGGGCAACCAGCCCATATCGAAGGCATGTGTCTTTCGCGGCTATTTGATCGAGACGCTCGCGCGTCGTCTGCTAGCCCGATTCCAGAGAGCGCATGCCAGTGATGCGCGGAAAATCGTTTTGTCACCGTTACGTTCGCTTGACTGAGAGTCGGTTATTGACTGTCTGAAAGTCGATTTTCGAAAGCAGCATTTGCCAAGAGCTAATACTGAAAGCTTGGGCGCTTAATGTCCCCCATGAGTGCTACCCTCTACTGGTGTAGCGCACTATACGCAAGCCATAAGTTCATGCGCTAAATAGCATGAAATGTCACAGCTGCTTCCAGTGACAATGTACATAATGATTGTCGGTTGTTTCGCCGGTAGCGCATGTGGTGTCCATGGGCTCCGATTCTTCATGCAGCTTCGGGACCTAATGTCAGCGCTGCATGCACATGGCGGCGATCGCGAGGCAGCGTTGCTACTGGTACTACATGCATTGGTTGACTGTTCGGACACAACACGGTCACGTTTAGCGATACTTGCCATGCTTGATTCAGTTGTTACCTTGCGCTGCAAACGTGAAGGGTAGTCTGCAAAGAGTGACGCTACTGCATCCTTCGTAAGCCGCCGCTTCTTATATTCTATGAAATCTTCGCGTCGTAAACGACGGCTGCATATTCTAGTTGAAATATTTGCGCAGGCACACGGGGACACAGAAGAGACGCACACACGAACGCAATGTGTGCGCCCGTGTGTGTCTCTTCCGTGTCCCCGTGTGCCTGCGCAAATATTTCAATATGAATATGTTCCAACTAGGCCGAATCGCAGTTTTGCTTCAGCATATTCTAGTGTAGTTTGAAGATGTATTAGGAGACCAATTATCCCGCCTAATTATTGCAAGCCGCCTCTACCGAACACCAGCGACAGCTGGAATTTCATGGAACGACAGCCGAACAGTGTATTAAGGCGAAAGCCTTAGATGCCTCATCAAACGCGAAAATTGACCGTCGGCGGCGTCAGTACGAGTGATGCAAAAATAATTACGTGATGATGTCATAATATGACGTCACAGATCATAAAATTTTGTGACATCGTCGTGACGTCACATAACGTGACGTCGTCACAATACATCTTCGCTTGGTCAAAATGGGCCGATCACGGAGGCAGTGCGTGCGTCCGCTGATGTGCAGAAAGCTTGCACTGCCTCCGATCATTGAGGCTGCAAGAAAACCATGTTGGACGCAGAAATATCTCGGCGGCAGGCAGGGAATGTTCAATACATTGACTAGAAGAAAAAGAAGAAGATGGCTTTCGCCTTGCAGTCGTCTTAGATGAATGCAGAAAGGACCCTGCGAGATTTTTTCTTTATCAATAAAGGGAAATAAAAAAAAGACAATTGTGATTTCTTTCAGTTCCATTTGCAGAGCGGAACACAACAGTATGACATACTAAGGCATTGGGGCGGTTGCAATAGCCCGAAATAGAAAATAAAACGCGAATACTATCAAACTCGAGTGCAAGTATCGAACCGGCAGCACGGCCTGACAGTCTGTCTGCAGAATACTTACAGCGGGGATGAAAAGACACGCGAACATGCGGCATCTGCATTCATTGCTATTTCGCATCTATTTTCAAGTGGTTACAGCCTGGATGATTGATGAGAACACGACGTCATCCATGACACAATAAAAGAGCATCTAGCATCTTTTTATTGCCACCACAGTTAGAGCGTGATGAAAACAGAGCGCCGCTATGTTCGCGTTTCTTTCCATCCACCTATACCTGTGAAAGCCTGCAAGAAGCACAAATGCAATTAAACTCGGATGCATACACGAATTCGTGGGCTTCGTGATACGCGCGGCCGTTGAGCGCCAGCTTCCCGTAGTCTACTTGCACAGCGCCACCACGCGGCAGCGGCGAGCGGACGCGGAGCGCGCGCTCGACGGCGCGAGGAGAGCGTTCGCCCAGGCACTGAAAAATAGAGGAGGCACTGCGACAGTACATCCCTGGAAGACGCTCAACTACTATCCCCTCGTCCACGTGGTCTGCGACGTGGACCACGTGGATTACGCAAAAACCGGGGCCAATGCTTCCTACAATACATCTGCCGAGAGCACCAGGCTTCTCGTCATTACCGATGACTTCAACATTGATTTAAGAAGGCCCAACAACGCCTGGTCCTTATACTGCATGAAAGACGCTTGAATGTGGACAGGGCATCAATAGACCTCGCTGCCACGTCCAGGACAGGATGCATCATAGATCATTTCATCGTAAGAGGCATCCCGGATTTCCACCAGCTGTACAATGCCTCGCACTTGACTACAGTTAGACCCCTCGTAACCGCGATCAGGAACGGATCCGATTAACAAGTCCAGTCCAGCTGCTGAAGTTCACTGATCACGGTGATGATGACCTTGTTCAAGAACTGTCAAAGACCCATTCCACACATGCACACGGGTTCGTGAAACGTGCGTGCGTTCTCCGTCATAACAGACAAGTGCAAGCATAACAACTGTAGCAACTGCAACTGTGACTGTAACGTACGTGCAGTGCGCATCCGGCTGCCACTCGGCTGTGTATACATCTAGGGAAACTTTCCTGAATGAAGCTTAGTTGCGAGTAACGCCTGTCCTGTGCATCTGTGTTCCTTTGTCCTGTTCGGATTCGCGCTATTAGCCCCGAGAAGTTGGGGTGGCGCCGCCTGGCGGGAGGCGTGGATGACGTCACGGCCAGGACTCTTCGACGCCCGCCGTGACGCGCCGGCACATCACGCGCTTGCTTCGTGCGCTGTTCCGCTGTTTACGTTCGCTTTTTGCCTGTCTCAACCTTCAGATGAATGACGAAAACAGCATCGATATTGTTCCTAGTAAAAGGGCACAGAGGTATATGCATTTTTACAGCGAAAGCTGTTATGAGATCATTTCACCGGCCGTTTTTGGTGCCGTAGTTGTCCGCCGCCGCCGCCGCCGCTGCCGCCGCCGCCGCCGCCGCCGGTGTCCGTAACCAGTATCGCTCGAAATAAGAAAAAAAACTAAATAAGAAAAAAATTCCAGGATGGAACGAGGTTCGAACCTGGGCCCTCTGCGTGGGAGCCCAGTATTCAACCTCTGAGCCATGCCGGTGCTTGAAACTGCTTTGCAAAAAGATCCTATACAGGCTTCATGTCGGGAAGGAACCACATTAGCATATGCAATATAGCGTGGTAAAAGAGTAGAATAAGCAGCAAGCGTCGCACAACGCGAATTCTGTAACCAGGCGTAACACAATGCGAATTGCGCAACGAGTAGGTTCTTGAATGCTTCCAACCCATTACAAAGAGCTCTGCCATAATTCTTCATCGTCATCACGCACAGCGTCAACAAAGTGCGCATAATGCCTTACATGCGTTTAGCAGGTACCACGGCTGTCTGTAGAATGACGAAAAATGGCACAGTGCCTACTGCCGTACTTCTCAAAAATTACAATGATTTATAGCGTAGTGGGTTCCTCGCAAGTGCACTTCTGTTGGTTGCCAAGGAAGCCCATAAGGCTCCCATGATCCATTTCCTCAAGGTCTCAATAAAGTCAATTCTATCTCTCTCTCTCGCTCTACGTTTCTCCGTTAAAGTGTGTTATAAAGCGTGGTGGGACAGTTAAATAACGACTGGGAGTCACACAATATGCATTACGTAACTAGTGGGTCGTTTAAAGCTTCCAACCCATTACAAAGGGCGCAACCATAATTATTCATCGTCATCACCGCCGCATCAACAAACTGCACATACTCGCTTACATATGGTACCTCGCTTCTCCGCAGAACAACGAATAATGTCGTGCCGGGTGCTTCCCAACTTCCCAAAAATTACGCTTTGTGGCGTAGTGGGTACGTTGCCAATGTACCTGTATTAGTAGCCACAGGAGAGTTTATAACGGGCTCTAGAAATGCCGCTCTTCCAGCTTTCGCTGTGACTGTGCTGCGCTTTCCGCGCAGGCCTGGCGTTTTTTCTTCACAGTCCCCAACGGTGCCCGCGCGCCGTCGTGCACACGTTGAAAGGGGTCATCAGGTTTGTTGTTGTGTCGCGCTGCTAACTTCGGGGATTGGTCTGATTCCCGACCACTGCAGCCGCATTCCGACGGGTGTTAAAAGCAACATTCCTCTGCTTAGATACAGGAGCACGCTAAAGAATTCGAGGCGGTCAAAATTAATCTGCAGCGTGCCTCACAGTCATGTCGTGGTCTTGACGCGCAAGACACCTTATTCACATTATTAGGTTGCGTTGTTCACGGGTGATTCCTTTAAAAATTATGATGGCTTCGCCTCCGCAAGTGTTATTTGCATCGGACGCATCCGCGATCGGCGGACAGCGTTCTTGCCGGTGTGCCAAGCCCCGCGCACGATTACGAAAGCGCATGCAGTATTGAGTTTCGCAAAATATCTTGAAAGCGCTCGCCCGAGAATACTGCCGCAGTTCTTGTGTCTGTTTTTCTTGTGTACTCGCTCACTCATCATGTAGTTTAGTTTCACGTTTTTCTCGCAATAATTTCGGGGCTTCATTTCCAAACATAAAAAAGTTGAGGTTAATTGCAGAAACTCCTTATTGCTGTCAGATTGTGTCTTCATGCAGCACCGTAGCAACGGCGCTGTTACACTTGTATAAGTACTAGTTTAGATACCCAACTCATAATTTTTTTTCATTTGATATACCCCTGAGCATCATCAACCTTTATGTGGACATGACGTGCGAGACCATTAATTGGCCCATTAAGGCGAAGGACGTTCAATTAATACGTGGGCCACGTCACTGAGAGTGCCACCAAAACAGTTCAAAGCGTTCATTTCGAATTTCAGGCGTTTGTTTTGCAGACGATTGTTATGAACAGTGCTCTCACGAGAATTTAACATTACCGCTCGTGACCGAGCGGTTGAACGGACCGCGAGTTCATGCAAATCAGGGTATACGGCCACATAATCCCAGACGAGTGTTGAGAAGAAATGTTTACATAATCCATGTATACTAAACCTCAGAATTTCCAAAATCATTGTGTGCGTGTCAGTATTATTTTGTTTAATTTCCCGGATGTATTAAGTGATTCTTTACGATAGACAGATTCATCTAAAGTCTTCTGTAGCAGAAAGCGCAATTTTGTAAAATCACCTAGAATTTGTAAGTTATGTATGCAAAGGCATACATAACTTGTACGATTAGCCGCAATGTAGTTAGTGAATTTAAAATGCCCTAATTTAATTTGTAATCTTCGGGACGCATGTTCTAACCGTGGAGTCTACGCCAAGTTCTAATGAAGTTAGAACCATTAGCGTAAATTTTATTAGCACCGATGTCTTGGACTACGCGGTGAAAACAACGAATGTCTTGCTCTCGTGCATCACCATTTTCACGGTCAAGCTTCCGTTCGGACGGGAATTCGACCATCATAAGCTATATTATCCAAACTTTCTACAGCTTACTAAACTTTCGCTAGTAGCGCAAACTTCCACCTTCTCCCTTGGGAGATTTGCATCGCAAGAATGAGCAGTAATCACCAGCGTATTGCGAAAGAGTTGGTACGCGGCGGGCGCAGAAAAAGGCGATCCTCGGCCGCGGAGCAAGCGAGTCCTTGCCGTGACGTCACATCGCCGCGACTGCCGCGCCGCCAGTGTTCGTTCTCGGGGCTAATCCAGTATTGAAGAATATAAGCGCTACATATCAGTTTACCGCGTCTGGTGCTGGTAACACCCATGTTGCTGTTGGCATCGTTAAGCAGCTGTAAACAACTGCTTACATAATACATATGCGACTCTTCATATGAGTGTGCGTATAACACTTCCACATTTCTCTAGCGTCATTCTGTAACGTTTCGCTCAATGTGAAAAATTACGCCACAGTCACCATCCGCGTATGCTTCGCATAACATCGATTCCCACGGTACGTGGGATCTGCCGAATTTTATACTAATAAACCTCTCTGAGATGAGATTTCTTCGCCTTTGGATGCCCTAATGGCTACTTAGAAGCACATGGTTACTTTAGAAACACTTCTTTCAAGCTAAGTTCGTAGATCATAAGCTGTGAGCGAAGGAAATGTTCTCCTATTTATCACCGCTACCTCGTCACGTTTTCCCCAACAGCGAGACCTTGTTCCAAAAGTTAACAAACGTGATGTATGACCTCCTATGTAGTGCCTTCGGGTCTTTACTGTGCAAGAAATTGAGTAAAATGATAAGCCATCACCGGTAGCACATTGGCGCCTTGACACTTGGGCACACTGCTTCATAGAAGGGAGCGCTGTTACATATCTACAGTATTAGAGATCAGAAGCTAAAGTACATCAAAGTCACAATGTCGTCATGCACGTAACTCTGTGTCCTTGTCTTTCCAATTATGCAGGGCAAACAAACCCATCTCAGCGAAGCAGTATTCAGCAACATTGTGCCAATGTTGTCAGGTTCTTTTAAACCCTCTGACACCCGCCGCGGCGGCCTAGTAGATATGGCGCTTGAGTGCTGGTCTGCAGATCGCGGGATCGATTCCTGGCCGCGGCGGCCACATTTGCGATGGAGGGGATAATGCTAGAGGCCTGTGTGCTTAGATTTAGGTGCGCGTTAAAGAACCCCAAGTGGCCGAAATTTATGGTGCCCTCCACTATGGCGTCTCTTTTATTTATACCATGGTTTCGGGACGTAAACCCCAAGAATTATTAATATTAACCCCTTCGAGCCGTCTCCGTGATCGTTATGCAACTTATTGTCTAACAAGTTCATCTGCCTAGAGCTTTAGACCGTTCATTCCGGGGGGTGTTTTATTTTCGTATGTAATACTACTGCAAGTTTCCACTATCAAAGGCTAACAAACATAAAGAAACTATTCGGAGACGAAAGAGACGCCACACGCCATCGTTGTTCGTTTTCGAAGGACTGATGTTTATTGCGATGAGAATGCCAGTAGTAAGAGTTCCGGATTACATGGTTGCCAGAGGACTATTGAAAAACAAGCTGGTGTTAGGAGATTTTACATACTCCCCCCTCAATGAGCCTTAGCTCATTCACGTAAAGATTCCAGAGGATACAAAAGTTGCACTGGACATCGGATCACAGTCCCACTTGGTAGGCGCACCATACAGGCCCTGATCCGCCCGTCACATCCGATTAACACCTCGGCGACCACTCCCATCTTCCATAGATGCTCGTAGACAAGCACCGCCGTGCCCTCTTTGATAGCGTTCGACGAGGTCGGTACGTTGAAATGTGCGCTACGCAGACTGTTCAGGTATTCCTTCTGCCATCTTCGCCAGAATTGATCTGTTATTCTTTGTCGGTATTTCCAACTCCTTTTAAGATTGTTCGGCCGTGGCGTAGCATCTTCGGAAGTCGATGTGGGCAGTGACGTCAGACGCTTGCCAACAAGAAAATGAGAAGGGGTCAGAGGGTTCTACTTCGGTGGCCTCTGCAGATACATATGTCAGAGGCCTAGAATTGATGACTGCTTCAATTTCGGTGAGGATCATCGCAAGTTCCTCAAAAGTGCAGTAACTGTTTCCCAAAGCTTTCTTGAGAGAGGACTTTACAGATCTTACCAATCTTTCTCAAAAGCCGCCCCACCAGGGGGCTCTTTCGGCGATGAAGTTCCACTGGATGCGATGCTCAGCAAAATAATTTTGTAGTTCTTTCCCACGTATGGTTTTCCACAACCTTCGTAGGTCACGTGACGCTCGTTGAAAGGTTTTTGCGTTGTCTGAGAAAATAACTCGACACACTCCTCTTCTTGCCACAAATCTTCTGAACGCCTTGAGAAAGCTGTCGATTGACATGTCTGTTACCAATTCAAGGTGTATCGCTCTTGTGACCGCACATGTAAAGAGGAGAATGTAAGATTTCTTGTTTCTGCCCTGATCTTTTGTGTAGAGCGGGCCAGCAAAATCCATGCCTGTCATCTCGAAAGGCTACGCCTTTGTTACTCTCTCAGCAGGCAAAGGAGCCGCTACCTCAGTGGCAGCTCTGCAGTTGAAGCGGTCACAGGTCACGCATCTTTTCAGCGTCCTTTCTACTACCTGCCTGCCCTTCATTATCCAGAACTGTTCTCTTAGTTCTGTAAGCGTTTCAAGAGGTCCAGCATGTAAAAGGCGCCTGTGCGTTCCTTCAATTAATAGGTCAATATAAGGATGATTCGGCGGGAGCACAATCGGATGCCTGGTGTCGTAAGGCATTTCGGCATTTCTTAGACGTCCCCCAACTCTCAATACTCCGTGACTGTCTAGGAATACATTCAGATCACGTAATGGTGAGCCCGTCGGTATTCTTGCTGAGTGAAAAATGCACTGAAGTTCTTCGGGAAAGGCCCCACGTTGCACCTCTCTGATCAGACATATCTGAGCTTTGTTTATTTGTTCGGCGGTCAGAAATCGCTGCTCTTTCTCGAGGGGATACCTGGAGTTGTGCACAAATCGCTGCATCCATGCGACAACTCTGATCAGTTTAGTCAAGGAACTAAATAGTTTAAAAGGCAAGGCTGATTTTTCCACCGACTGCGCAACAGTGTGAACGTGAATTGGCTTTGGCTTTCTTTCATCTTCCGCAGTTATGTCTTCACAGACGTTTTCGCTGCGTGGCCAATCCGCAGAGGGCTGGGATAGCCATGAAGGTCCATGCCACCAAACCGTAGTTGTTTTGAGCACTTCAGGCGAAACTCCTCGTGTTCAGAGGTCAGCTGCATTTTCTGCACCTGGGCAGTGGTTCCATTGGTCTGGATCTGTGAGCCGTTGGATCTCCATCACTCGGTTAGCCACGAAGGGTTTCCACTGCCTCGCAGAGCCCCGGACCCAGTGAAGTGCGATGGTTGAATCCGTTCACAGAAACCACTCTTCCACTTGTAGTGTAAATGATCGGGCCAGGTAGCCATTAGCATGCCCATCAATTCAAGTCTTGGAAGAGAAAGCTTCTTTAGTGGGGCTACTCTCGATTTGGACAAGATCAAATTTGCATTTGGAATGCACAGTCGACAAACCCGCAAGTATGCAACCGCTCCGTATGCCTTGGGGCTTGCATCAGTGAATATATGAATCTCTACTTTGTCATATTCAGCACTGACACAACATCTTGGAACGGTTACCGCAGTTAAATGATACAGTGCAGTGTGCCATTGCGTCCACACTGCTTGCACCTCTTCGGGCAATGGTGCATCCCAGCCAACGCCTAGTTCCCAAAGTTCTTGGAACATCAATTTGGCAGTCACAGTGACTGGAGAAAGCAGACCTGAGGGATCGAAAATACGCGCTGATGCTTGAAGAATGAATCTTTTGGTGTTGCAGTTTCGGTCAAGGAAATCTAAGATAGGCTCTATAGAAAAGGCAAGGTGGTCCTTTTCTTTATCCCATACAAGTCCTAACACACGCGTAGTACTGCTTGTGGGGCACTGCACTGTGTTCGTGGGCCATCCAGTTCCTTCATTCTGAAATATCTCCTGCAACGTTTTGGAATTTGAGTTCCACTTTCGAAGAGACACGCTTGCCCCTTTCATTATGCCCAGTGCTTCTCGATAGAATTCTTCAGCTGCTACTTCCGTGTCGGCACCTGAAATGAGGTCGTCGACGTAGAAGCTCTCGGCCAGTGTTCGTGCTGTGCCCGAACAGTTGTCTATCATACCGAGATGGTGACATATCGTGGCAGCAAGCAGAAATGGGCTACTGGTCACTCCGAAAGGGACTCGTGTCATCCTCCAAACTTCAAGTGGCGGATTCGGTTTTTTCTTAGTGGGTACTTCTCCATACCAGAGGAAGCGTACGGCATCTCTATCTTCCTTTCTCAGTGATATTTGTAAAAAGGCCTTTTCGATATCTGCACTGAGTCCGATGCGGTGCGTTCTGAAATTGAGCATGACCTTTAAGATATCTGGGTTTAAGTTCGGTCCTGAATCCAGTGCTTCATTCAGTGACACGCACCCGGTATCACTCGACGACGCATAAAAGACCACTCTGACGCTAGTTGACAGGCTAGCAGGGCGCAACACAGCTCGGTGGGGCATGTAATACAATCTGTTTTCAATGCTTACTGCGTTTTTCGGAAGCCGCTCGGCGAATCCTTGTTCAAGGTACTGACGTATGGCCTTGTCGTACTTCGTCAGCATTGCCTCATCTTTCAACAATTTCTGTGTGAGGCTGGCCAAACGTTTCTTTGCAACTCCCTCGTTGTCAGCAAGACGAAAATCTACGGGCTTCCATGGAAGAGCTACTTCGTATCTTCCATTGGTGAACTTAATGGAGGACTCAAAAGCCTTATGAACTTCTTCGTGCTCCTGATTATGTGGAACTTGGTCCACAATACCCATGCTTTCGAGCTCCCAGAAAGATTTGAGCTGGGTAGTGAATGCACATTTGTTTTCCGCTACAACGGCTCGAAGGACAGCTACCATTGCACTGGTGTTGCGGTACGGCACTGTGCCCTGCAGTGTCCACCCGAAGTGTGTTTTAATTGCAACTAGGCCACCCTGAAGCTTCTGCACTTCGCCGGTCACTAGACTCCAATAGTAGTCAGCGCCAATCAGTATACCAATGCCATTTTGCTCTAATTGTGCAGGCGGCAAGGTAACGTCAGCTAGGTCAGCCACTTTCATTTTGACCTCTTTCATCACCTTCTCGGGCACAAGAAGCTCGTCAGAACAGATCTCAGGTATCTCCAAGGCCTCGAGACAGTGCTCTTTTCTGTCATACTGACTCCTCAACCAAAGCCGTACTCGCCTGCGCTTTTTCTTAATGGCACTGTCTGCTCCTCCAAAGGGTAAAATGGTAATGTCTTCCTGACCAAGTACTTCCAAATTCAGCTGATGTGACAGTTCTTCTGTCACAAATGTTCTCTGACTTCCGCCGTCAAATAGTGCACTGGTGAGCAGTCTTCGCTGGGTACCCTTTGCCCATATTTGAGCTGTCTGGAGCAGTACAGGTGTACTGCTCCAGACAGTTTAACTGGAAGTTATTTTAGTTCGAGGGCGAACAGCGTACCAAGGTTCAACGGGGCGTTCCGCACCCTGCGACACCGACAGTATTTTGACGCGTTCAGGAGACCCACGGGCGCTGAGCGGCGATGCGCTAGTAATGATTACGTCGACGGCCTCAGTGCTTTCATGACACTTAGGCCGTGATGCATGGTAACGCCAACTGGCGGCGTTACTATGGTTCAGGTTACCATTACGTTACCATGCATCACTTCATCATTTCGGTTCCGTCACGTCAAGAAGCCATTTATAACACATAAATTTATTACCGTAGATATAAAATATAATGGAAAGTAATGCATGCAGAAAATTTAGACTTGGCTATACTTTACTGCGCACTTACGTGTTAATATATTTGCTCACGCGTTCGGAGCTCCACCCACTTAATCGGTCAAGTAGAATCTATTCTAAACGTTATAACAAAAGACGGGATTTTAGACAAATGCCTATTCTGTTCCTTGCGTTCCTATCGCACCAATTCGCTATAGCAGTATGAATTAGAAGGTAAGAAGGGCTTTTGCAGTGTATTTATAGTGCCTATAAATGCCTATTTTTGGCGTTTGTGCCTAAATTACTATAACTGCCTGTAAATGCCTATTTTCAAAATCGGCATTACGTGAACACTGTTTAACCGTAAATTTTGCTTTCCAGTGCAGTTTGCGGCCGTTGTTCATGTTACCGGGCAACAATGACTTTTAAGACCTCTATGGGGTTCAACCTAGTCCTTTAGTTGAACCTAAAACTCCTCTGTTTTTGAAATGTAGCGGAAACTATCCGCGCGCCTTCTCGAGGGGTCCAAAGAGCCGCGCTCAGCTACGGTGCTCGACTGCTGACGCGAACGACGTGGGTTTGATCCCGATCGCGGCAGTCGCATTTTGATGGAGGCGAAATGCTAGAGGCCAGTGTAAGTGCACCAGTTTCTTTGATTTAAGTGCACGTTAAGCAATCCCAGGCGGTCGATATTTCTGGATCCCTCCATTACGGAATGCCTGGTAATCATATTGTGGTTTTGGACACGTAAAACTCGAAAAATTATTATTAGTTGCAGTATTGCAAAGTATTGTGAAATCACTGCGCAACAGAAATGAAACTATTCTAGCCGGATCATGCATATTAGCAGAAGACAGTCGTCATGCTTTCGCCGGTAGACAGATTCATCGTTTCGAGGCAGTCATCGTTAGAAGGACGCCATTTTGGCAAAGGCGCATGCACAATATAGTCTCCTTAGCAGCCTCGTCGGTGTGGATTTGCCTCTCGGACATGAAAAAAAAATTGGGTGTGTTCATTGAAATGTCAGCTCACCGGTGACACTAAAGACATTATGGCAACTTGGAGGGCAAAGTGGTCAGTTAAGAAGTGATTCAAGGGTGCGATCGCCCCTCCCCCCCCCACCCGCCCTCCTTCTTCATTCTCCTCAGAGGAATGCATCCTCCGCTGGTCGGCATACATGAGTAGCTCAAATTCCTGGCTGCATTTTACAGCAAAGGTATTTATGAGATCACAAAAGCAGCGCCGTAGTTGTCCGCCGCCGCCGGTGCCGGTAGCCGCTGTCGCGCGAAATAAGAAGAATGAAATGAGCAAACAATATCAAGGATGAGATGAGATTTGAAACCGGGCCCTCTGCGTGGCAGTCCGTTATTCTACCGTAGAGCCACGCTTGTGATAAAAGGCCATATACGGTAGTCATGCCGGGTAAGGAATCTCGTTAACATATGTGGTGTAGCGTGGCAGAAGAGTAAAATAACAACCAGGCGTCACACAATGACAATTACGCAACGGGTGCATGGTTTGAAGCTTCCCACCCACTACAAAGTGCTCAGCATAATTCTTCATTGTCATCAGCCACATGCAGCATCAACAAAGTGCACATAATATATTGCAGATGGATGTATAGCGGGTACCTCGCTTATCCGCGGAAAGACGAAGAATGGCAGAGAGGGTGCTTCCCTACTTCACAAAAATTATGATTTATGGCGTAGTGGACAGCTTGCATGCGTACTTGTGTTAGTTGCCCCTAGAGAGTTTAGAACGGGCTATAGAAAGGCCGCTTTTCCAGCTTTCGCTGTGACTTGTGCGCGTTCTGCGCAGGCCTGGCGTTTTTTGTTTAGACAAAACTGCTTAGACAAAACATGCGCAGACACGCTTCCAAATTACGACTACAAAAACAACAAAATTGTTTTCTCTGCCTCCTTTAATGAGCAGTTACTTCTACATCTGCCGATTGCCCCCCCCCCCCCCCTTCCCGCCCCACTCCTCGTCCTGACAAATGGGGAACTACGTGACAGGAGGGGCGCCAAACGTCGTCAGCGCTGTTGCGATCGGCGAGCCATCCTTTGCCGCGGGGCGCCGGGACGGAAAAAAGGCAGCCGCTTCACTGTGCGGCGATAAGGAAGAGCGTGAAGACACCCCGTTGATTCTCATGCGCCAGGAGGTGCATGGTTTCAATTTGCCCGAGACAGCACCATTGTCGCACAGCACCATTGTCGCCGGTACCGGAGCGGAAATGCGACACATGGCGCCTTTGTGCCCCAGGAAAGGCCGCGACGCCGAGTTTCCGCCGAAGACGGACCTCGGACCACCGCGCTGTGCGTCTCCGGCTGGTAGGTCGTCTACGCTCAAATCAGCGCCAGCTGCCCAGACGCATACCAGTGGATTTGCCGGGCCTGCAGCCGCCGTTCGGCCGTATGGGTGGTCGGCTCGAGCAGCGACATGAGGGACTCATCACAACCCGCATGCTGGCGGCATCCTTCCCCCGACGCGACATCGTTGTGAGAACAATGCGCGTGTTTGGGTTGTGTGTGCGTGTGCTGGGGGCGGTGCCAGCAAGGTGACCTGCAGGATTCGCTGCCCGATTGGATGGAAACGTCTTCCCCTGTTTCCCCAGGTCTGGAATCTAGGGACCGCCAAGGGGTTAAAAGACGCGAACGGATGCATGCGAAGGACATTCTGGAACGAGCTCTCTAAATGTAAAAATGTAAATAAACCTCCTGTACGCTTCTTCTGCTCCTCAGTCCGGTTCCCTCCAACAGCAGCTCTTCTTGAGGACGAGGTTTGCGACCGCCTGCCTGGACGCGTGGAAACCAGCGCAATTGCGGGAGAGCCTCCCTCCTCTACGACTTCCAACACTGGTGATCAGCGGGTGGGATGGACCTGGTGACATGGCGCTGCAATTGCGGGTGAGCGTTTGGTTTCTGCATTGAGATTTGCCAGGCTTCAATTTCTGGGTTAATAATTTGAATTCCTGGGAATCGTCAATTGTTGAGATGCAAAGTGCGTTTGTTTGAGCATCATTGAGAGGGCAAAGCCAACGCTTAAAAGCAGTGACCATGGACCTGGTGAAGTTGCGCGAGAGAGAATTGTTGCTGTTGTGTGAGGAATTGGAACTGGAATGCGATGACGAGATGAAAAAGTGTGATCTATTGAAAGAAATAGACGAAAGTGGTAGTAGTGCGGAGAGCATTCAGATTGCTTGGGAACTGGTTCAGAAAACTCTGAAGGAGGAGGAAATGAAGAGAGCGTACGAAAAAGAGAGACATGAAATAAAGGTACGGAGGTTACAGCTCGAAATTGAGCTGCAGCGTTTAACAGTTCATGGAGGAGTAAGCCGCATTCCTGAAAAAGCAAGAGAACAAGAACAGGAAAAGTGCGAGCATAAGAGAGATGGAAATGACAGTGAGATACAGGTAGAATCGCCTCTTGAATCAAAGGAGCGACAGGTCGCGAGTTGTGAGACCCTGTTAGAGAAAGATGCGTGCCTCTACGAATGGGTTAATCTAGAGCACGTACAGGACGAGGCCATCGGTGGTCTAGAGCCAGGGGCGTATCAGAAAGGTGTTCCTTGCGGGGCCGAGGATTGTTTCAGCAGCCCTAATAAGGCTAATGCGGAGCTGGAGACATTCCTCGCGCCTGAGCACGTAAATGATCGTCCGACAATGCAGGCGGAAGGCAAAGCTAGCCTAGAGCTTAACAAGGACGCGACGCTTCCAAAGTTGATGAGTACCGCCGAGGAGCGCCCAGTTTTAGATGTCACCAGTGACAGTGCAGAGAAAGGGGCCCGACCGTACAACGAAGCGGAGAGAGAAGAGAAGCAAATGCTGTTGGCTGGGGGTACGCTTAGTTTTGAGGGGCTTTTGCGAGTGGACAGAGGTTCATTAAGTGGTGAGCAAAATAAAGACCCCGGACTGGCGTGTGTGCATATCCCAACCAAGGAAGAAGTTGTGAGACGTAACGTCACTGTGCGGGAAAAGGGCTCAGAGACAAACCCAGAGAGCGCTCCTTGCGGAGACGAGGCTGTTTCCAGCAGCGATAAAGAGGTCAGCGGCGAGGCGGAGCTGCCTGAGAAATTGAGCGGCTCTCTGGTATTCCCCAAAGAAGCAAAGGTGAAGGCGGTCGAGCGCGATGGGTCCCCGGTTATAGATAGACTCGAGGGTACGATCGCGACACGCATAACTAAGAAGAATGGTTGTAGAAACCGCCGGAAAAGAAGGAGGCTGAAGCAGTCCGCACAGCAAACACTCGCGAAGGATTTCACACTGCAGCCAATAAGACCACACAGTAGGACAGCGCGTAGCTCGAGAGAACGTCCATTGACGCGTATGGTCAGGCGCAAGTGGCGGAAGGGGCGCAGTGCCGAAAAACAAACCGCATCTCTGCGACAAAGGGCAACAGTAGTGGGGTGCCGCGCGGGGACAAGTACAAAGGAAGGGGGCAGACTCATTCTTTCCCCACGTTTGTGGCTTTCCTTTCGCCGAACTGAAGGAAAGCGGCCGAACAGCCATATGAAGCGTGGCCGCAGAGCGCGAGTAATGAATGGTGCCTTCTGTAGCCTCGGGCGAACTCGAAAGTCGCCAGGGCCGAGACCCCATCGGGTGCGATTCAAAAGAATTCACAAATTGGGAAACGGGGCATGGTCCAGCAGGGTGTTTTGCACGCGTGTGTAAAGACTCGTTGAATGATTAGTTTGTTTGAGTTCGACTTCAGTAAGTTTTATTTAGTATTTTGTAAGACGCGGTGCGAAGTTTTAAGAATAATAGCCGCATGGCACTGAAGTCTGATGAGAGTATTGTAGTCGCGCTAATCAGTAGGATTAGTTTCCGATTAAGGTTTCGTAGCGCGAACCCTGTGTATTTTTATGGTGCCTTAATGGCTTAGTGAAACATGGTAGCCTGTCATTGATGCGTCAATGTGCAGTAAAAGAGAATTGAAAGGAAGGTTTTAGCGTAAAACCAACTTGCTTAGCGAAACGCTTAAGTCTTGTGCTGATTAGAGCAGTTTTCGTTGCGTGCTCTTGAGAGTGACCAGCACGCAAGGCTTGGTTCACAGTACTAAAATGTAATATATGTCAGGTGTTTTCAATGTGTGTAGTAATTTGGCAAAGTGTCAATGTGCGCTGTTCGTCGTAACGTTGCGTTACAAACGCACGTTTAGACGAACTTTGTTTGGAAGAATTGGGCGTGCCGCCAATCGTGTGTTTAAGTAGTGCAGCGCTCCATGAATGAGAGTATAACCTAGAGTTAATGTGCTCAGAAGAGCTTTGTGCGTTTGATATTGTAAGTGCCAACATCGGTAGGTAAGATTAACCAGACGGGCCTGATGTAGGAAGGTTAATCTAATTTGTTTTGTTTCGATGCTTGATGATCAGGTGATCGCATAAGCCGAGAACTGAGACAAGTGTAGGTACAGAGAGGCAGAGTTGCGTACGGATCATGTTACCGGGAGAGGACGTAAGCTTCTTCATGAATCTGTAAACTGTCGTTCAGACCAAGAGAGTCTGATTCAGCGGAAGTGTAGTGATCATCTAAAAAAAAAAAAAAGGAACCCTGCTCCGATGGAGTCTTGTCCTCCAAGATTACACTTTCCCTCCGGCATAAGAAAGGGTTAAAGGAATAGAAATGCCGACAAACGTGGTAGCCGAGATTGAAATGTAATGTCGGAGCATTCAATTATAACCTTTTGCTTGATAGGCGTCTTGTAATTGTTTACTGAATAGTTCCCAAGTGGAGTCAACCTATCATCCATAATAACGATTTTGTCTTGCCTGAAACTTCAAGAGGGAAGATGGCCACTTGCTTTATTTGATGTGCCTCTCAGGGGTCAAAATTTAATGAGGTTCATAATTTTGAGTTTTTACTATTAACATTTTGTTTTGATAAGCCTGGCGGGTTGAAGGCAGATTCTGAACGCTTGTGCGCGGTGTGGTGTTTTGTCACCTGGATCGTTCTTTCTGCTGTTTACCGTTGTGTGAGGTTCTTCGGGCTGCATGTCTACAGTCATCGTCGACTCCGAGACCCCCTCTTCATGGCCAGCAATTGGGTTCCTGGCCATTCGAGAGTTTCCTGGCCCCGGAGGAGCTGTTGCGATCGGCGAGCCATCCTTTGCCGCGGGGCGCCGGGACGGAAAAAAGGCAGCCGCTTCACTGTGCGGCGATAAGGAAGAGCGTGAAGACACCCCGTTGATTCTCATGCGCCAGGAGGTGCATGGTTTCAATTTGCTCGAGACAGCACCATTGTCGCACAGCACCATTGTCGCCGGTACCGGAGCGGAAATGCGACACATGGCGCCTTTGTGCCCCAGGAAAGGCCGCGACGCCGAGTTTCCGCCGAAGACGGACCTCGGACCACCGCGCTGTGCGTCTCCGGCTGGTAGGTCGTCTACGCTCAAATCAGCGCCAGCTGCCCAGACGCATACCAGTGGATTTGCCGGGCATGCAGCCGCCGTTCGGCCGTATGGGTGGTCGGCTCGAGCAGCGACATGAGGGACTCATCACAACCCGCATGCTGGCGGCATCCTTCCCCCGACGCGACATCGTTGTGAGAACAATGCGCGTGTTTGGGTTGTGTGTGCGTGTGCTGGGGGCGGTGCCAGCAAGGTGACCTGCAGGATTCGCTGCCCGATTGGATGGAAACGTCTTCCCCTGTTTCCCCAGGTCTGGAATCTAGGGACCGCCAAGGGGTTAAAAGACGCGAACGGATGCATGCGAAGGACATTCTGGAACGAGCTCTCTAAATGTAAAATGTAAATAAACCTCCTGTACGCTTCTTCTGCTCCTCAGTCCGGTTCCCTCCAACAGCAGCTCTTCTTGAGGACGAGGTTTGCGACCGCCTGCCTGGACGCGTGGAAACCAGCGCAATTGCGGGAGAGCCTCCCTTTCTACATTTCCAACAGCGCTAAGTCGTCGTTGGGGAATGAGAAAATTGCAGATTGTTGGACGTTCAGTACGCAAGCAGACGCAGACAATGGGCCAGAGTCGGAGAAAAAAGCGAGACGTTTATATACTGCCACAGCAGCGCACAAAATAATATAAACAATGACAAAGAAAGAAAATACCAGGCCTGCGCAGAGCACGAAGTACAGTCACAGAGAAAGCCAGAGGAACGCCCTTTCTAGAGCCCGTTGTAAACACTCTTGGCGCGACTACTACAACTACATTGCAAAGTACTCACGCCGCCATAAATCATCATAAGCTTGCGAAAGTAGAGGTGTACCCACTATGCCATTATTCACATTCTGTGGAGAAACGAGGCACCGCCTGCGCGTCTGAAAGGCATATATGCACTTTCGTATGCTGTGGCTGACGACATCAAAAAATTATGCCTGAGTCCTTTCTAATAAGAGGTGAGATTTAAACCACTGACTAGTAGTGCAATTCGCGTTGTGTGACTCTTTTACAATGCTGTATTCCATCTTGTGACATTATTCCTCGGCCGATATGACGCTTGTATTGGGTCTTTCTGAGAAGGAATATCAAGCACCCGCGCGGCTGTGCGGAAAAATACTCGACTGCTATGCAGTGGGCCGGGGTTGAAATGCCGCTGGATCCTGCATATTTTTTTCTCATTGTGCGCGATAGTGAACTGTGCCACCAAAATCGGCTGTTGTTGTGATATTGTAACAGCTTTTGCTGTAACAGTCAAGTAGCACAAATATAGAGAATATCGATCAGTGGTTACGGCACAATGCAGGCAGCGAGAAATTAGTAATGGATGCAGTAATCAGACAGCGCGCGAAGAGCAAATTTCTAACAGTTAAGAAGCATACACTTAATAGCGGCTGGCTATAACATAACTTCAACAGCCAACAATAGCTGGCACACGGATGACCGTGCAACGTTGTTACGTTCCAAGATGTCCAGCAGTTCCGCAGAGTGCTGGCGAGTCTTCTTGGATAGCGCTGTTTTTCCAGGGAGTCAAGTTCCCGTCACTGACAAGATGGCGCGACGGAGCTCATATTTGTCGTTTTAGTGTGGCCGGCATCGCCTGCCAGGGATGCCAAGAAAATGAGACGTTCGCAGAACATTGACGTGCTCAATTTCTTCCTTCTTTGCATCTTTTCAAGGAAAGCTCCCTTTGTGTGGCCCTAATACCTTGTGCGCGGTGTTGTAAATATGCGTGACTCCTAAAAAAATGACACCATTTCCCGCTAAAGGGGACCAAGGGGGCGATCGGAGATCTCTGTTCTGCGCCGTTCGTTCGCGTTCGTTCTGATGAGCGCACGCGATTGGCTGAAGCCGGAGAATTCTCGCCACTCTAAGAAGCGTGGCCACTTCTTTTTTTTGCTTGATGTTTTCTTTTTTGGTGACGTCATGCCGCGTCATAACGAGCATGTCGTCTGCTACAAATGAACGGAGCGCGAGTCCGTTCGCGCGCGTTCTCTCGAGCGAACAAGCGGCTACGCACGGCATGGATTGGATTGATGCGGCGGTTGCGGCCAGTGCATTTTGTGAAAATGGCGGTGGCTGGTGTTCTCCCGTTGTTTCTCGACGAAGATGCAGAGCGGTTGGAGGTGCGGAACGCGTTTGATGAGATGAGCGAGTATGAATTCCGGCGTCGCTTTCGTTTCTCGAAACGTACGGTACGTTGGTTGTGCGACGAACTCGACCCCGTCATTGGGTGCCAACGAGCCAGTGGGATTTCAACAGAGCGGAAGGTGTTGTCTGCGCTGAGATTTTTTGCCAGCGGATGCTTCGAGTGAGCTGTCGGCAGCGAGGAATTCATCGGCCTGTCGCAGTCGTCCGTCAGCGAAACCATCCACGAGGTGGCACACGCCATTACTGTCGTTGGCGGGCAGAAACGGTGGGTGGCCTTTCCCGAGACCACGGACGCGAAGGAGCGAGCAAAGGCGGCGTTCGCTCGGCTCGGGCGGATTCCTGGTGTTCTCGGGTGCGTCGATGGCACCCTCATCGCCATCCAAAAGACCCATGGCCTGAGCCCCGCGGACACGGCGAACTACATGTCGCGGAAGGGGTTTCTACGCATTGAACACCATGATCGTGAGTATTATTCATGCATTGTATACGTAGCGAATTGTTTCATTTGTATTGTTTAAATTTTCCGCTTTACTGCGACTGTTGCGACAGAACGTTGCGGGAGCGATATATTTTTTTTTTATCTATCCAGAACGGGAGTGGGTGCCCTTCAGGGCACCTCGGTTAGGATAAGCAATGAAAGCATTCGACGCGGGCTGCACTGTGGTTCAGCGGCCTCCACAGTGCATAAAATCACCGCTACTCGATCGCTATGTGTACACTGAGCCTTGATTCTCGATGTGGATTTGTTGAGAGTAGCCCTCCCAGAATGTGCCGTAGTATATTCGCTGCCCTGTGCTGCGTCCTGATTCCTCGTTGTCGTGCTGGTGTCATGGATAAATTCCTGTGCATTAAATACGTATTGCTTCATTACCCTTTTTCAGATAGGAGCTTTTAATGCTGTATGTAGTTTGTGATACATTGGCTTAAACATGCAACAGTAATTGGGTTAAAAGCCTGCTGTGGCCGGAAGCTGGGTTGTCCCAATCAGTAAGCATGCAGACTACTTTTTTGACACTGCCTTGACGAACCCAAGCCCACGTGTTAAAGCTTATGGTATAAGTCCTACCTTGTCGACGACTCGTTGATAGCTATGTTTGAATAGTCGGTAAGAGTGCAGACAGATGTAGTTACATTAACATGAGTTTTTCCGAAGTCTTTTATGGGTACAAATTTGGCTGAATTGAATTCTGCAGACATGTGATGCCGACCTCTGGATTCTGGATGTAAATCCATGTTTCCCGGGGTCATGCCATGACTGGTGGGTATGGCGGAGGAGCCCTCTCCGTCGGGACCTGGAAGCCGAACTGCGGCCTGGTGAATGCTTGCTTGGTAAGTGCTGGCAGTGTTTGCAAATTCAAGACGATAATTTCACGCATGCTTATTGCATTATTTTGATGTATTTAAGTTTCAGCCACAAAAAGTTTCTCAACGCTTGGCACAGACCGTGACACAATGTCTAGAAAGCTTCATTATCTTATGATCACACGCAGGACGCGATAGTAAAGTTCATTCGAGAGCTTATGCGAGCACCAGCGATAGCACTGGAAGTTTCGATGACTGCTTTATAAAAGACCACGCGTTCCACCGATAGTCAAATTACCTGAGTACTGTTCACGCCGCTATCAGCTTACAGTGCGAATGGCTTGCATGTTGTATTTTCAGTTTTCGGGCACAAGTTCGCGGAAAATGAAAAAGTTTAGTCGAACATGCCGACCGCTGCCTTTGTCAACATCACAGCCACGTGACAATATCACTACAGCTGTCATGATTCTTGTGCAGGAGACTCTGGCTATCCATTAGAACCGTGGCTCCTGACACCAGTGCCCGGACGACCAGCTAGTGGCACCCCTGAGAGCGACTACAACAAGGCCCACACCGCCATGCGCAATGTTGTGGAGAGGTGCATCGGGGTCCTAAAGAGCAGGCTCCGCTGCTTGCAGCGTCACTGGGCCCTGCTCTACAACCCCGATCGAGCAGCCACCATCATTGCTGCTTGCGCAGCTCTCCACAGTATTGCACTAGCGGCACGTGAGCCTGCTCTCGAAGGGGACGACGACGACCCCGACGACGATGACGACAGCGACAACACTGAGGTGCCCCCATCACTAGCTGAGCTACCACCACAACGGGTGCAAGCCCCACAGCAGGTTCACCTGAGGGGCCAGCAGCAGCGCAACCGCGTGGTTAACCTGTTCAGAGGACCACGGGGCTCGCATGCTGAGCACCTGCGTAGGGTACGCCGCCGCCTGCAACGACCTTGGCAGCGTTGCGCGGTGCGTGTTTCTCTTTGTTCATTGTGTTTGTCACTGGCTTGTTTAAAAAAAGATCAATTTTTTTACTACACTTCTAACGTTTTTAATGAAACGGGATTCAGCTTGTGGTTCACACCAAGCACAAATGGTGGTTCACACTAAGCACAAATGAGAGCTCAGCTGTGAATGGCACACGGTGCCATTCACAGCCACAGTGGTAACCTGTAAAGGCTGTTTTCAACAGGACAGCAACATGGGCTAGCTTTTGTGCAACAAGGATCGTGGTAAACATGAAGTGAACGACATGGGTGGTATCAGAAGTAAATCATTACTTGTATTGCGAGCAATGCACATATAAAGCAAAGTAAATGAACACCCCTCATATTTAATGAAAAGGAAAATATAAAAGTATCTTCCTTTTATATTATATACATGCCCATTACTTTGCATCAAGATACACACTTCGCAACACAAAAGTCATTGCAGTACATGAAAACAAGATACGGTTGAGCCCAGATATATCGAACTCGCTAAAAAACTGCAATTACTTTGACATATCGAACAACTCGACATAAAACTGTTGAAGATTTTACTGCCTCTTAGGTGCATACGTAGGCCTTCTGCCACTGTTTTACAAGAATGTATGAAAGACACCGTCATGGCAATGCACGGGAATTTTTTCATTTTGTATTTTTCCATAATTTGCATTTGGCGACGCACAGTTATGTGCACGGGTGAGTTGTACACGCGAACATATAATGTGCACGTCAGTGACAGCTGTACGTACTCATCCGGCTCCGAAAGCTTCTGTCTGCCTTGTCTTTGAGAATTGTACTGAGCATGCTTCTTGGGATGCTGTACACGGTGGAGATGAAGGCTTCTTTTCCCCATGTTCGGTTGTATTAATACCACCAACTTCGCAGAGATCAGCATAGCTTTTACATTTTATGACACGTATCAGGCTAACAAAAGGAGCAAAGAAATGAACTGTGATCCGCCAGGTGGGCACAATGACGCGAAATTTTGGTAGAAAGCACTTGATGGCAAGCGATAATTTCTACTCGCTGCGTGTGGAACCGTCGTAATCACATCGCTATCTCTAATATATTTAGGAAGGCCCCCTTTCCATGAGGAAAAGCGAAATTCTGGCGATGGAGAGCCAACCTCTTGGGGAGGTTTGTGCTGCCCTGTTCGATGTATCATATGTTCTGGCTGCATACATGCCAAGTCTCCCGGATTACTCGGGAGACTCCCGGATTTTGAACGTTTCTCCCGGTTGTACGGGTCATAGGAAAATCTCCCGGAAATCCAGTTTTGCCCCGCGCGTCCAGTGCATTGCGCGCCCCGTGCGTCACGGTGACGCGAGGTGGGACGTTTCGCGTAGAGATGCGCTACACGCAATTTAAAAATTGATCCTAAATGTGTTATAGGTTATATCAGCCGTTAATATTTCGAAGATGATGCTTTTGTGTACACACAAATCTATCCCACAAGTTATCTCGCCTTCAAAATGTTGTGTCGACTACTACTGCTTTAAGTGGAGAGCCCAGCGCTTTTAAGTGCTGGGCTCTCCACTTAATGTAGCCGTTACCGATGTCTGTCGAGATAGCGTGTTCGCCAGTGCTTGCGACCGCCCCCGTCTCAATGGCGCCCCTTATGGTCCCTTGCCCGACGAAATAACTGGTAAGCAAGCGACGACAGGCCTCGCACGCGGAGCGATGTTATCGCATGTGCCCTTCGCGCGACGGTGACGGCCGGGCCGTTTCATCTCTGCTTCAACCGCGTTCGTCCCTAGCGCTAGCGCGCTTTTACTCGCACGTGAAACAAACAATGCATAAGCGATGTTAACGGATTGGACTCTGTATGTACAGATCAGTGGCGACCGCAAAATCCCGCTGACAGTGTCCATATAATTTATATCGCAGTACCCCCCCCCCCCCCCCCCCCCCCCCACGTTGAGTAGATCTCCCGGATTCCGCTTCTCCAAACTTGGCAGGTATGTGGCTGTTTTTTTTTTAATGTAGCCACACATTTTTCTATACAAAAAGATTTAGATATAAACGATAATTCAATTTACCCGAGTTCGATATGGTTGATTTTGACTGGTTTGTCAGAACGAAAATGAAACAAAGAAAAAAAGAACACCATGATAATGTACCATGCACTGTCACATAATGAACATATATGGCCCCGGCTTTTGTTGTTTTGAGTGTCGTAAACATCAGTGCACGTAATGTTCACAAGAGCACTTCGTCGTCAAATGTCCACTGCCGGATGATGAATTATTACTGATCTCCAATTTATCCTATCTTATACGAGCTCAGTCCACATCATAACTTATAAGTTGAAATGGTAAATGTATCCACCTTTGTTTACGTTTCCTATTTCGTGGTAACCGTTTCGTTGCTTTAAACATTCACCAATTGTATGTCCGATACCATGGGAAGCTGGCCCAGGTTCATTTGATTCGGCTAGTGTTAACTACACTGTCTGGTGCCTTCCGTTCTTCTATGACTGATTCTGCTGTTTTCAGACCTGTAAATGTCACACTGAACATTTTTCGTTCAGGTATGCAGTGCTCGGTCCTCACTTCTTGGCGAAGTTTTACACTTTTCGTTTTATGGACAACAGCACGTTGCCCATCGTTATTTGAGAATGCCTGCCGAATGTGCTTCAGCCCATCATTATTTGGCAAATTTCTTAACTTAAAGTAGGCTTGCTTGTAAGTGATCTAGATAGATTGTAGTTTTCTTGTGTTTGTGAACTTTTCTTCTTTTCAGGCCATTGAACATGAATCCTTGTCTTCGGCATAATTATATTTAGCCATAATTTGTTGTTGTAGGCCCACACTCACTCAATTTTTTTTGCAATTCATCACCATCATTGCTGAACAACCGTATGATCTGCAAGTTGTTGGTCGTTGATCGTTTCCTCTAATTATTTAATCCTGTTGGTACCCACTCCTGTTGTCGAAACACTTCTAAGCAAGATAATGAATGTTTGGGTGTTGCTACATTTCAAGAGTGTTGTGCGACCTAGACTATCCACAAGCACTCTTCCTTGCTTTAGTATGTGTCAAAATTACTAGAAAACACACAGTGCACTGTTCTACACTGTAAACATATAAATACAATGCACTGCACTATGCACATATATTACAAAATTTTCTGAATGTATTATTGTATGATGAGATTTAAAAATGACATTGCAAAACATGCTTCATAAATGCAACCATACTGTGCTATGTACATGTACTACAAAACTGCTGAATGCATAACCTCGCATGATGAGATAAAAAAACACGACGACAATGCAGGGCACGATTTACCATTGCAACTGCTTCGTGTTATGTATAACGAAACAGCACATCAGTGCCTATGATATGCAGGAAAAGAAAATTTGCAGGAAAAAAGTTGCAGGGTGCCACTGAAACAAAGCACTATACCACAGCTCGTGATGTGAAAGTGAAGAAAAAAAAAAGATTGCAGGGTGCCACTAAAATAAATCAACATACCACAGCTCGTGATATGAACATAAAAAAGGGAAAACATAAAAAAAAGATTGCAGGATGCCACTGAAGCGAACCAATAACATACCACAGCCCGTGATATGAAAGCGAAAAGAAAAAAGGAATACATAAGAGAAGAAAAAAATCACAGCTCGTGATAAGAAAGGAAAACAAAGAGATATATGACAAAAAAAATCACGGGGCATCAGCGTAACATACCTACAAATCACATCTCGTGATATGTAGGGAAAAACGGAATACACAAGACAAAGAAAAAAACACAGGACAACACAACAAAAAAAAACAAACAAATACTATATACAAATGTACATTATGGCGCAGGTGGCTGCTGCTGAAGCGCCGCAGTGAGGGCCCGGACGAAGGCACCGATGCCCTGCAGCTCGCGCACGACGTCATCAAGACTCCGAGCCTGACGTTCAGCGGCTGCTCGATGACGCCTGGCCTCGTCGGCGAGCTGCTGCAGTGCCTCGCCCTGCCGCCTGGTGTTGTCGGCGAGCAGCTCCAGCGCCGCGGCCTGCCGATCACCAATATCGCGCAGCTGTGCCAGGAGCTGGAAACCAAGAAATGTGTTGCCGTTATCATCCATGCATTTCTCGTTATGGACTCTTCGCTGGAAGCTTCTGTTCGTGAAGAGTTTCAGTGTGCGTAACAGTTTCCTCTCTGTTGAAAATCCACTGGCCCAACGGCATCCATCAACGGTGCCAGTGTACCGCACAACCAATGTACATCGTTTGGACAGACCAAAACGGTGCCAGAATTCATTCTTGCTCATCTCGTCAAACGCATCTCGCACCTCCAACCACCTCTGCACAAGAAGAAACCAAACAGCCCTTTTCAGGGCTACATAACCGTTTGCCCGGCTTTACGAGGTTACCGACACAATCTCCTTCCGAAACTCCAGTTGCTGCAATATGCAAAACATGCAGCAAATAGGTGTGACACAGGTGCAAAATGTGCATGATGGCTATGTAAAGTATTTGCATACAGAGTTTTTTTTTACAGCATATATTAAACAATAGCGCATTTCCAATTATGCTTTAGAAGCATGTGACACAACAGGGAACCATCATGAGACGTTACACATTTTTCCAACGCAAATTTACTATGTTTCACGATAACTGTAATGCAGGACACCTTATTCCGTCTGACAGTCATGCAAGCAGTTAGCTCACCTACAACTGTTTTCGACATTTATCATATACCTGCACGCATGAGCATCACCTGTGAGCATGTAAAATCATCTGCTGTTAATTAATTTGGTATCTACGAACCGTGTTAGTCTGCTGCTGCTGGTCTGCCACGCGAGGCAGTAGACTGCGGGCAGTCGTCGTCTGCTGCCGCCGCCGTCGTTGGCGCTGGGGTACTGAAAACATAATCAATCCTTTTTACTTCACAGCAGACACCTACAGCACAAGTGTTTCAAGGCTCTGACATGGTAACATGAAAATGGGTTATTTTATTAAACTACTGACACTGTTAATAGAAAAACAACGGTCAAACTTACGAGCTGGGGCCACATCCTCTTCGGACGAGCCAGCGGCAGCCGCAGCAGGGATCACGAACGCCTGTTATAGTAAGAAGTTTATTTATTGACACATTGAGTACAATAAGCAACATGAAGAGCAAGGTGTGAAAGTTCACCTGCAAGCCGCTGGTGCCCGGCATGTCCCCGACTGAGACCCTTGGCGGTGCGGGCAATGGCTGAGGGCGGCGGAAGTCCCCAGACAGTGCACGAGCCTGCAGGCTCTGCTCTGGGGGAACCAACTGTAAGCATACGTTAAAAAAAGCTACATCGCAATCTTGCCCCTAGTAACAACAGTGCAGCGACCGAGAGCCACACACAATTCCTGGGGATTATTGTGGCGAAAGTGTACATACGCTAGAGTTGCCATAGCAATGTTTATTTTGTTTTTTCTACAGGTGTTTCAACAGCGACATGCTATGCCACTCCAACTTTGGGGAGAGGAGGGGAGGGAGGCAAATCCACTTGCTACGCCCCTCAGTCGACTACGGGGTATGAGAAATGGTTTAGAACACTTAGGGTTCTCCAATGAGCTTCGAAATATAGTTCGCGGCTGTTGTCTCGTCATTGCCATAAATGTGACTGCCTCGCACGCTGTTCTCGACGGCGCAACGTGTTAGCATCTGAACCTCAGCGGCAGCCGAGTGATCCAGTCGAAATTGTTTGAAAAAGTAAAACAAACCGCGCGTACTCGAACGAAGCTAATGAGCACACTAGTTCGCAGCACAGAACAGGGATATTCTAAGGCAGGGCTTACCGCTTCCGACCGCCGAAATACAGGGCCTCGCGCACCGTCGACCCTCGAGGTCCCAGTCAGCTGTAAGATGCGGCCGCGGTAGCCGGACAGCTGGCCGCCTCCGGTGCCCCTGCAAAGCACAAACGGGATGTGTAAGATGACCCACCGAGATACAAATGTGCTCGCACTCACCTCTGTTCTTTCCGTAGTCGTATGAGCTCCTGCTCGGCGTTATAGCGCTCCTTCCGCCAGAACGCCTGCCACTGCGCGAAAGACCTATGCGCAGGGCCTGCCTGGTTTAGGAGCGCTATAAGCTGGTGCCAGAGCTCCTCCCGGTCCTCCCTCGTGAACGAGGGGTCCACCGGGTACGAAGGCGTTGCGAGCTGGGGGTGCTCCTCCATGAAAGCCAGGAGGAGCTCCCGTTGACGCTCAGACACCCAAGGACCGACACGCTCCTTCTGCCTCGACGACATTTTGAAAATATGCGCCACACGCAACTTTCTTGGTTTGTTTTTAGCGTGCGCGACACCACCTAGCGATCATGTTAGAAAAAACTAACACAAATAAATACCAGTACTCAAACCTATTGCTGTATGAGAGAGTGTTTGAGCTTGAGATGAAAAAACAATATTTTTCCGTAAAGTAATATTTATTAAAAGGCGAGAAACGCTTCGTTTTGGAGTATACGGTCCCTGTGCCGACGACACAGAATGCGCGTCTACTTCCGGGAAGCTCTCCGCTCCACGATTGGCTGTCCCCTTCCTCTCGGCGTTTCTCGCCGGGAAAGCTGCGACCTCCTCTCTCTTTTGTGACGTAGGCACCGCAGAACGAACGCGAACGAACAGAGATCTCCGATCGCCCCCCATGAGGCCATGCGAAGCCGGAGCACTTGTACGATCGCGTTCCGTTGGCGTTCGTTGGGCATGCTACCGACCTCGCGTCGTGGAACGCGAAGAGGAACGCTACGCGCGTCTTGTCTTCCCTCTAGCCTGGCCGTTAATTCTCACGGGGCGAGCGGGGAACGCGGTCGACAGGCGCGCGAGAGGGGGGCAGCGTAGGAGAGGAGAGAGAAGGGGAGGGGACGCGCATGCGCTTGGCGTTCATCGCAGCGTTGCGCAGGAGAGAATTTCGGTATGTCTTGCCCGCGTTTCAGAGGAAGAGTGGAGTGGGGGAGGAGAGAGGAAATGGGGAGAGGGGAAAAAGGGAGAGGGGGAGTGGAGAGGAGGAGTGTGGAGATGGTATGCGCATGCGCAGTAAGAGTGGTCACGCCGCACACCACCACCACCACCACCACCGCCGGTTTGAACTCCGCTATAAGACGCTTCGCATCTAAAAGTACGCTGCCGGGACCGATTTTGCTGCTTGTAATAGGCGGTGTGCTGTGGCGCTACTGGACGACGCTAACGTTTTCTTGGTTCCGCTTCTTTGCCGTGCTGGACTAGATTAGATCGCTTAGCAGAACCAGCGGCTAATTAACTTTTCATCTTCCCAGATTCTCTACCTGGGGAAGTAAGGCACTTGATATGCGTCCAACCAGGCCCTCTTCGTAGTCTCCAAACACCGCCGTAAAATGTATTTGCCGGGCCCCTTTTAATTAGAGGCAAGAGTGGCGGCTGACTTCCTGGGAGGGAAGGGAGCCACCAAAACATGCCCGCGTTGCCAGACCACTTTTTGGTGCTGTCCCTAGGAAATTCCAAGCGAGATGTACCTAGCCTAGTCCCGTGGCTAGGCTACCGTGGCTCTATGTGCGTGCGAGACGTCGATCATGCGATTTAACCATGGAAATGCAGGTGGCTTGATTCAATGGACGCACGAATTAAGGTGCATACTTGCTGCTTTCTTTGGGAAGGGCCACTTTTAGATGCGAAGTATCTTATGGCGGAGTTCAATTCGGTGGTGGTGGTGGTGTGCGGCGTGACCACTCTTACTGCGCATGCGCATACCATCTCCACACTCCTCCTCTCCACTCCCCCTCACCACTCCCCCTCTCCCTGTTTCCCCTCTCCCCGTTTCCCCTCTCCTCCCCCACTCCAATCTTCCTCTGAAACGCGGGCAAGACATGCCGAAATTCTCTCCTGCGCAACGCCGCGATGAACGCCAAGCGCATGCGCGTCCCCTCCCCTTCTCTCTCCTCTCCTACGCTGCCCCTCTCTCGCGCGCCTGTCGACCGCGTTCCCCGCTCGCCCCGTGAGAATTAACGGCCAGGCTAGAGTTAAGACAAGACGCGCGTAGCGTTCCTCTTCGCGTTCCACGACGCGAGGTCGGTAGCATGCCCAACGAACGCCAACGGAACGCGATCGTGCAAGTGCTCCGGCTTCGCATCGCCTCATGGTCCCCTTTAGCGGGAAATGGTGTAATTTTTTCACTAAGAGGCACGCAGTTCGCAAGGAGGGGGAATCAGTTTTGTTTCTGTTCAATGAGATCACTGCTCAGGCATAGCCGCACAGTGCATTAGGTTTCATTATTGTGTTAACCTTGCTGGCGTATCAAGCGCATTAGTTTACGAAGCTGGTTCTTTTTGGACGACGAAGTTTGAGACATGATCAGAACAGCTATAGCGTGCTATATATTCATATGAGCTGCTGTTTCGGCCTTGTTTTGTGGTTCCAGAAAAGCCAGCTTTTCCCAGTAGGTGCCTTAGAAAACTTACACCATTTCCCGCTAAAGGGGACCATGAGGCGATGAGAAGCCGGAGCGCTTGCACGATAGCGTTCCGTTGGCGTTCTTTGGGCATGCTACCGACCTCGCGTCGTGGAACGCGAAGAGGAACGCTACGCGCGTCTTGTCTTCCCTCTATCCTGGCCGTTAATTCTCACAGGGCGAGGGGGGAACGCAGTCGGCAGGCGTGCGAGAGGGGGGCAGCGTAGGAGAGAGAGGGGGAGGGGACGGGCATGCGCTGGTGCTCATCGCGGCGTTGAGCAGGAGAGAATTTCGGCATGTCTGGCCCGCGTTTCAGAGGAAGAGTGGAAAGGGGAGGGGAGAGGGGAAGTGGAGAGGGGGAGGGGAGAGGGAAAGTGGAGTGGGGCAGGGGAGAGGGTATGCGCATGCGCAGTAAGGGTGGTCACGCCGCACACTACCACCACCACCACCACCGGATTGAACTCCGCCATAAGATACTTCGCATCTAAAAACGTTTAGCTCCAATATTCTGTGATAGTCACCGAATAATCAATATTATTGCTTGTTTTAAATAAATGCTTGTGACGATTGAGCCACCACGCGAACGAGCGTCACGCCGAAGCCGGCCTCCCTACTTGGAGCACTGCATGTGTGTACTAGGCGCAGCGATGCAGATTGCTTATTTTCTCATCAGATCAGTGTAGTTCCCGGTGCCTACCGAACACATCGTGGTGATGGATCTAGGCCATATTCAACCGATATATGTCGCATATGCATGCATCCCATAGCATGCGTGGGGTATCAAGCCGATATATGAAACACCATTGTGAATAACTTTTTTTGCCTAGCTGTTCTTTATGAAATATTTTTTTCATTGCTGTGCTTTTCACATATCCTATCATCAGTGGAAAGGAGTACCCGGTGCTATACAGAAGCACCAACATCTCCTAAATATCATATAATAAAAAAGTATTTGTTTACGCCAGGAAAATCAATGCTCCTCAACACATAATGCTTCACTGAACCGACCAATGTGTTACGAATGCACACTGTCGGCTAAGTGTATATACAGTAAAACTCGCATACATTGGAATCAAAGGGCATCGCTAAATAGTTCGATATACCCGTAATTAAAAATGCATAAAATGCCTGTCTGAAGCTTAAATATAGTTGGTACATGTCTTGATATATACTGAGTATGTGCAGCTCAATGAAAGGAAGACAAGAGGAGACACATAAACGACACAGCCAGTCTATGTCGTTTATGTGTCTTCTGTCTTCGTTTCATTGTGTTGCACATACTCAGTATATATCAATAAATATTCATGCGTCCCAGACTGTCCCTCGAGACGATTGGTCGTTCTAAAGCTGCTGTGAAGTCGGTGAAATTTTCTCATTACTTGTTTTTCATCAACCTGCTCATGTGAAACGTGTACGTATCGGACCACACAACACTTTGCGCCACTGAAGCAACCTGGCGATACATTTTTCCGGCAACTAATTGCAGCCACAGGTAGTAAGCTTCACAGCGTGTCGTTTAGTTTTCGTCGCATTACACCCCTGTGTAGCGGTAAAACTTACAAAGCAATTCCTTCATTGTGGAGCGCAAAGAAATCTGTGCTGCTCACGCCGCTCATATTTTGACTCGTACCCTGCTTGTTTACGCCATGCTTGCACTGCCCCTTGGATTCAATGCACTATATAGTTACATGATATATACGTGCTACAAGATGACAGATTCACTATAGTTAGATTTATGGCATTGCAGCTGTGTTATGCCACAAAGCATGTACTGTGCATCGACGATTCGTTGTGCAGCGAAGCCCACTAGCAAGGAAATCGTAACTGCCACATACGTTACCTGATGCTTTGTCTTCTTTAATTACAAAAAAAGGCGCCCACGCAGTCTCCAGTCACCGTACGAGCACCCAAACGTCTAATAAATGCGCAAGTGCATAGCAAATAAAGTCTCTTCAATTCTTCTACATGCCACGCAAACGAATTAGCAGCAAACCTCTACATTAGAGAACAGACCAAGCCACTTCTTGGAATAGCTTGGAATAGTGTCATGGAGAAACTTAATTATGCCAACAGAGATTATTACAAGATACCAATGAATCACGTGGCCTGAAGCGACGAGGCGCCGCTACGGATGTCTACTTCAAACGCCAGCTGCTACATTTCAGGTCAAATAATAAATGCGCAGATGATGGATTTCTTAGCGCTGCTGATAATCTTAAGAATCTGTATAAATTCAAGCGAATACTCGCGAGGTAACATAAAGCAGGGCAGACACAGACATTTTAACGCAACGTACGCTCTCGAGTGCCTCAAGTTTCACCTCACTTGACGACCGTCGGACTCATCGGATTCGAAGGGGATCGCGAAAAAGTTCGATATATCCATTATTAAAAACCGAAAATACGCCTGTAAGCTTTAATATTCACATGTCTCGGACAGTCTCATAAGATGACTGATTCCTTTAAGTTGCTTCGAAGGCGTAAATGTTGTTTTATCAACCACTTTGCGGCAGTGAACCCTTCTCGGCCACGACGGGCTAGAGCTTCACAGCATGACGTTTAGTTTTCTTCGCATAACCATGAGCGTGCACCATGACTTACGTGCCACGCTCATGGTGCGCTGGCGGACGTTTCGCTCGCTTGATATACACCAAAATTGGTATTGCGCGACATGACTGTGTGACGAACATAAATGACGGGAGGTATTACGAAAATCATGACACACGTGTCATGTATAAGATGACTTACGTGCCACGCTCATGGTGCGCTGGCGGACGTTTCGCTCGCTTGATATACACCAAAATTGGTAGTGCGTGACATGACTGTGTGACGAACAAAAATAACGGGAGTTAATGTGAATATCATGACACGCGTGTCATGTACAGCATGACTTACGTGCCACACTCATGGTGCGATGGCGGCCGTTCCGCCAGATTGATATACACCAAAATTGGTATTGCGTGATGTGACTCTGTGACGAGCATATATAACAGGTGTGATTTTCGGAACATGTCACGTGACAAGTGTTACGTGAGAATCATTGCATACTACGCCGGAAAAGTCTGTGCACGTGTTCTGTCAGCAAAGCAGACGATAAAGAAGAGGACGGATTGCGTGCCGATTCATGATGATGACAATTTTTATTCGCCACTAACGGGGATTCTCCAAGCTTAAACAGCTCTGTTTTAAAAGAAACAGAGATACCAGCGCACGCAATTGTATTAAGGCCACAAAAGCGCAAAAGCGGGCGTGCACAAGCGGCTTGCGGATCTCGAGCCCTAAAATTCCCTCTTAGAGAATTTTAGTGCCGGGACCCCAAAGTGCCTTGCGTACGTAAGCCCCTTACGTTCCTTTGTATAGTCCATGGGTGCGGCTGAGAGTACGAGGGAACGTAAGAGGGTGAATAAGGAAGCGGCTTAGAGTCCCCGGCACTAAAACTCTCTAATAAGAGGGAAAAAAAAACTCACAGGGTCCCTTATGCATTCGCCTAAGTCCACTCGAAGGCGAAAGCCGTCTTCCTTTTCCTCAGTTGATTTATCGTTCCTCACCCCCCCCCCCCTCGAAAGCTTTGTGACCTAACATTGTTTTGCACTGCCTCCAAGATAGGAGGCACTGCAATCTTTCTACACCACATCTGGTCATGTGCTGACTTCATCGCGTGAAGTCGCGTTATTCGACGTCATGATGACATCACAATCTTTGGTCGTATGGTCACGTCATTACGCGATGATTTTTGACATCCCTCGTGTTGACGCCGCCGACGCCGGCGGTCAATTTTCGCGTTTGCTCAGGCATCTAAGGTTTTCGTCAGAGCAGGTGCAGGGCCCCCGTAGGCGCGTGTCAAATGGAAACAATACCTCGTTTGGCTAGTCTGATAGCGGACATCCTGTTGGTTTACTTTAGAAAATCATTTTTCTGCTCAACTTCTTCGCGCTCTATACTTCCTAATCACGAAATTTGATCGAGCACATAAGGGCCCCTTGCTATAGCGGAAGAGCTTCCTGCACGAACACAGACATCGTGCACTATACGTGCATGACTAAAAAGCGCAAGGCACATTCGCTTAGCACAGAGGCGCAGGTTAATTTACATGCGCGAATTAAACATGAAACTCGTAGCATGTACACAAGCGGCAACACAGCGGTAAATGACACCATAGGCTAACAGCCACTGAAACGCAGACCACATAACGTACAACACATGCCAGGTAACCGCCGCAGCTGACGCGCGGCGGCACTAACCTGCGATATGAAAATAAATTTTCCCCTCACAACATCACGGTAACACCCCAAGCTCGAGCTCAGAACGCGCGATAAATTACGTAAACGCAACACATCACGCTTGACACTTATGCCGTGATCGCTGCAAAATTTCAATCTGCCCAAGCGATCGAAACGCGAACCATAAAACTCCTTTTTTTCAGCGTGACAAATTATTTTGAAAGTTTGTGCGCCTGAAAGGGCCCCATTGCACAACAAATAATAAGTTTGTGTTAATGGTACGCTGTGTCTAATACCAGCAATATTCAAGCTAAATACTCAAGTACATATCTCGCATAGCACGGAGAAGTCGGTCGGGGTCCATTTGCTGCGTCTGATGTTTCTGATCCAAAGGCGTCGTCGCTACTTTTCGTTCGGAAGCGTAAAAAGGCGGAAACCCTGCGCGCTGCTGTTTGAACAGCCAACCGCGCAACAGCAGCTCATTGCACGCAACAAATTCACGCTTGAATGCGAGGAGCAGTCGCCATGAATACGCGCGGCTTCGTACCAGAGCTTCGTAACCTACGCGCGCTCCTCAGCGATCGTGTACGTGCGGCGCGCCGGCGTCTCTCCTGCGCGGCAGCGCCGGACTCCGCGCCGCGCTGTCGCCACTGCCGCCCGCCGCCGCCGGCGAAGAGAGAGGGTTTACGTCACGAGAAGAGGGCGGCGCTGAGGCGGAGCTCGGAGAGCGGCGAGATGAAACAATCGCCAAACTCTCCCGAAGGGCATATAGGCTTCCCAAGCAACGCTTAGCGTGTATCCACACGACGGACTTATCCGCGGAAATCTCGTCCGCGGACGATCGTTCCGCCGCCCGTCCGGCTGCAAAGCACATCCAGACGACGGACGAAGCGAGTAGACGGACGCGCCGCAGCAAAAAAACATGGCGGCACTGTCTGAAGCGAGAGCTGCCCGCTTCGAATCTTTAAGCTCTTCGTCTCACATTGCGTGGGTTGTTAGTCCCAAACTGACGATTGTGTCGGCTTTAGGTTTATGTCCTCAAGCTTCGCCGGCAACGTATTCATGACAATTTGGTACTGTTTCCGAGCGCCGTACTCGTTTTATGAGAGCTGTAGGCTTAGCGAGTGCCTCTATTAACAGAACATAAGCTCGGTGATCTGCGGTAGCGCGAGTGCTGCCAAATCCCAGAGGTCATAATAATGTGCGAATGCTTGCTTGTTCCTTTTTTCTCTAGATGGCGCGAGCAGTCTGAAAGTCGAAAACACATTCATCGCTACCAAAATTATTGAAGGTTTTTATGTTTCCGTCTATGGCGCAGAGTTTCTTTTAAGTTGAAGATGGAGTTACTATTGGAGTTCCATACGAGAAAAAGAAAAAGCAGCGCTTGTTGCCAGACCGATAATGGCACCTTCGGCTAAATCTGTTGTGTTATTCCGCGCGAATCCGAATGCGAAAAAGAGCTTGGCATTTTCCGTCCGCGACGTCCGCGGACGAGGCACGGGTGGCACAAATCCGTGACGCGGGGTCACGTGATGCGCCGTCCGCGGCGGAAAAGACGGATTCGGTCCGTCGTGTGGATACACCCTTAGTAAGGTGGCTAGAATGGGGAGGTGTGCTGAGCGCCGCGCGTTTCCCTTGCCAGAGAGGGTCCATCTGCGCGCCGATGCCACCAGGGGCGCTGCTGCAGGGGGCGCGGGTACAGCCGCCGCTGTCGCAGATTGCCCGTTGGAAGGCTGTTACAAGGAAACGCGGCGTGATTTTTTTTTCTTTTCACCATTTCACCTTTTCACCATTGTACACGAGTCATGCATGAGTGAGCTGTGGTGAAAATGCCCTATAAAACGAAGCAAACTGAACGCTGGTGCTTCGTTCCTGGCTGCTACGAAAACTCTGAAACCAAAGAACTGAATTGCGAATAAATACAATGATAATGACTAACAAAATGTATGTTCGCCTTATCCCGGTATAGGGCGCCGTTTTCTTGTTGTTGTTCTTTTTCTCTGGCAACGAAGCTTAAAGAATGAAACCTCTAATACTATTAGAAAGGAATGATTTGCGCTTGTGCCTTGGACTTCTAATGTTCGTTGCAAACAACGTGTTAGATATGGAAGCGCGATTACCATGGTCTGTAATTAGATCAGAGACACCAACAGTTTTAAAGATATACAGTTCGCATCAGAGACAATAATTATACGTTTTCATTTAAAAACCTAGTTTATTCTTTAAAGCACATTGGTCGTGAGTGAACACCCCTCAGATTATATTCGCATTAGCGCTGCTAGAACTACTCAATGTAAAAGTATAACATATTGGCTCTTCAAGTAAGCTCAGTTCGATCCTTCGCACACAATGTCATGATATTTTTTTTCTCCTAATGATAAACAATGCCATTTCTGTATTTAAATTACCAGTACACACCTTGCTCACATGAAAATTAGCAATACAACTCATTATGTCAATAAAAAAACGCGACTTATGCATCGGTAGAGGGTAAGGTTAGGACAACGTCACTAGACTAGTTTGCTAACCTAGTCTAGTAACGTTGGGTTAGGCATCATCTCTCGCTCTTTTCAGTGGTCTTTTTCAATTCGACTTCCCAATCATACACCTAAGGCGCTTAGCCGTGCTCCCTATTGGGTTGCAGAAATTAGCGCTTTTTTTTTTTCTATCTTCCTCTTATCATCGTATATATTTACCTATATTAATTCCAGAAATACTGGCTGTTGTTTTAGCAAGCTCCCGTCAAATGAATCAACAGCAGTTATAGTTACAGATTATATTTCGGTATGTTCAGCACTTCCTATATACGGCAGCGAATTCAACACTCCTGAGCATGTTTCGTTATCTAATACCTGCAAACTTACAAAAAATTTGGTTGCTGAGGGTACTGGGCCACCGCGGATTGTATCTAAATGAAATGGTGGATTCATGAGCCACAGTATCTCTATGTGGAGCTCTGATTCCTAATTTACCAGATACGGCTTATGCGACAGCTTTAAGGTATAGAAATGCTCGTTTGCAAAGCGACACTGGCAAATTATCACTGGATAAATTTAAAAACTTCGTACATGTAAGGTATTGCTGGAATAAACAGCGGTGTGCATCGTGACAATTAGAAGTTTCTTACAGCAGATTACGCGGCCAAATTCCACGAGTGAATTTTTATTTATATAATGCTGGTCTCATGGCGTCCCCGGCCGTTGTGCAAATTTTGCAATCAATTGAAACAACGGACCACTTCCTTTTATTCTGTACCTCGTAGCTTCACTTCAGAAGATATGATTAACAATAAGTTGCTGTTTTTATATTCAGAGGGATGTCTGTTGTGCTGTATTCGGTTATATAAATATGACGAAAAGATTACCGCGATGCTTTATTTTTCTTTCCCTTTCCTTTGTTCCAAATCCATTTTGTCTAGATTGATCTTTTGCATTACTTCAGATCTAGATATTTACTACCGCGAGGGTTATCTCTTTCATAAATTCCATCTGACAGTATGACCGCTTGCTCATTTATCATTTTCATTTACTCGATGTTTACTCTTTAATCTAACTTTCTAGTTACCCTTGGCTTCATATGTGTTTTTTTAAATTATCCATATTGTGTGTAACGAATTTTTTTTCTTTCAAGGAAGTAACACCAATCGACATTTGCTGGTTGGTGCGCACCGCATGGCACTCCGATATATTCTTTCTCGCGTGCATTCCTTCACGAAAATCAGTAAAAAAGGAGAGGAAGATGAGAAGCGTACGAACTTGAGCTTGTTGGTACACATTCATAGTAAAAAACAGCGCGAAAACTACAAGGACGACACAGAGCTAGTCCTGTTTCATCTGTCTCGCCTTCGTAGTTTTCGCGCTGTTTTTTACTAGGAGAGGAAGATGTAACAGTGTGCCCTTTTTTACTGCACCCGCTGAAGAGAAAAGAAGAAAGACGATTGACGCAGCAAACTGTTGCAAGCTAATAGCGTGAGAAAGGTTTGCCGTACATGAGCGGCGCTACGCGGCACGTCGTGCTGCTCGACTCCCCGTGGATGGATGGATGGATGCTATGAGCGTCCCCTTTATAACGGGGCGGTGACATGTCTGCCACCAGGCTCGAAGGATAAAAAAAGAAAAAAAGAAAAAAAACTTCCTTGTTTCATGTTGTCCTAATGCCTTATCTACATTGATTAAATCTATGTATTATAACAAAAAATATAAATTCACAGTCCATCTCTCTGCCTCTTAAGGCAGAATAACCTTTTTTCCCCCAATTATTTATTTTTGTACTTTATCTCTACATTTCTGCCACCAATACTCTAACCGTCTCTTACTTATTTCTATCGCGGGCGTGTTCAGCTTTCCATTGTTGTCCCTAAAACCCAAGGCTTCATGTAGACTCGTGCCCACACGTATACCTGGGTGAATATCGCCACATTCAATCAGTACATGTTCCATCGTTTCCTTAGTTCCCCCGCAGCATGTACATAGTTCTTCTTCGTTACTGAATCTCGCTTTATAACTACGCGTTCTCAGGCAGCCCGACCTTGCTTCAAACAGTAAAGCGCTTCCCCTTGAATTATCATAAAACCTTTCCCTCCTTATTTCGTTTTTTTCCTTTTCGGTAGTTACTCAGAGCCGGCTTCTTTCCATCGCTGTCATCCAATAAGTCTTCTCCGCCTCTCTGACCTTCCGCTTAATGCTCCTTGTTGCCATATCGCCCGCACTGCCAGCCGTATATTTACTGGTGAGCCTCCTAGTTCTTTTTCTCCACTGCGTGTCAACGCTTTTTCTATACAAATACCTGAAAACCTTCTCTGCCCATCTACTCTTCTTCATTTTCCTCAGCCTCTCTTCGAATCTCATTTTGCTCTGCGCTTCCCTCACTTCAAAGCCTGTCCATCCCATATCACCCTTCACCGCCTCATTTGTCGTCTTCCCGTGAGCGCCCAAGGCGAGGCGGCCCACCGTCCTTTGATTTACATCCATCCCTGATTGCACCTCTGACTTCATGCACACCACTGATTCCCAAATGTAAGCCCCGGAACCATCACACCCTTCCACAGCCCTCGAAGCACCTCGTACCTATTGTATCCCCATAAAGCTCTGTGCTTCATAATTGCAGCATTCCTCTTTCCCTTTGCTACCGATGCTTTCTCTTGTACCTCCATATATCTATCCCCCTCATTTACCCATACTCCGAGGTACTTGTACTCGTTTACCCTCGGTATTTTTTGGCCCTGTATTAAGACCGTATGGTCTCCGTGATCATTGAATATCATCGATCCACATTTTGTTGCACTAAATCCTAGTCCTAGAGTCTCACACTCCCTTCCGCATATATCTGCCAGTCGCTGTATATCATCTTGACTGTCCGCAAATAAGACAATATCATCAGCATAAAATAGACCTGGAAGCTTCTGCTCAACCATCGCTCCGACCTGTTTGTGTGACAAATTAAATCCAATGTTGCTACCTTCTAGCGCTTTTTCCATCCTCGCCATGTACAGCATGAATAACAGCGGGGACAAAGGGCATCCCTGTCTCAGCCCCTTGCTAATTTCAACGCTGTCCTTGCTACTTATTCCTTCCCATTCTATACAAACTGTATTTTCCTCGGTATATTTCTCTCAAAAGCTGTACACAGTCGTCACCTATGCCCGCTTCCTTCAATATATCCCACAAAATTTCCTGATTAACGTTGTCATACGCCCCGGTGATATCTAGATAAGCTACGTATAAGGGCCTGTTTTCTATTTTAGATATTTCTATAGCTGGGTAAGAACAAACAGATTATCGTCTAACCGCCTGTCGATTCGAAATCCATTCTGAAGTTCTCCCAAAATATCATTTTGTTCTACCCACGCTTCTATTTTAATTTTACTGCCTGCATCGCCAACCTGTATAGCACCGATGTAATTGTTAGGGGTCTATACGAGCGAATGTTATCTTTTTCTCCCTTGCCTTTATAGATTAAGTTCATTCTACTTTTTCGCCAACTGTCTGGTATTTCCCTCTCCTGTAAGCACTTTTCTACGGCTTTCAGCAGTGCTTCTTAGTGTTATGTCCGAGTTCGTTAATGAGGCTGACGGGAACCCCATCTAAGCCCGGAGTAGTGCGCTTAGGAATTTTTCCTTCGGCCTTCTTCAATTGAAATTCTCTAGTACTACATCTTCGTCGGTTGCTCTCCTTTGCGTACTTTTACTCACCGGGGGAATCCCCTGGGGTACCTTTTTAAACGAATCGGCTGTTATCTTTCGAATGTAACCTAGCGCTTCATATCCTTCGAATTTATTTCCTCCTTCATCTACCATATGTTGTTGCATTGTGACAGACTTCCTACCCAGCGCTTTTAGGTGGCTCCAAAATATCCTAGGCGCGGCCTTCTTTTCGCGAATCTCTGTCATCCAGCGTTCACTTTCACCTTTAATTTTTGCCTCGACTAATTTCTGCACAATGGATTTTTGCTCTAAATATATTTCCCATATTTGGTTAACTTCGTCCTGTGGCCGCTTCTCCTTTTTTTGCCTGTCTGTGCTCCCGTGATGCCTGACGTCGCATCTCGATCGCTTCCCGGATTTCTTTGTTCCACCAACTTTTTGGCTTTTTCTTTCCTTTCCAACAAATAGTTGGAAAGGACTCCCCGTGCTCGACTCCCCGCGCCTCTGCGTACAGCGCCCCTTGCGGCATCGGCGCGATTTGGGGACCGGTTTTCGCGGCCGCTTTTCACACCTCCCCATTCTAGCCACCCTACCTTAGCGGCGCTGCTGCTCTTGACAGGCAGCGCCATCTCTGGCAGAAAAACTGAAACTGGGGTGTTCGCAGCGCGCGTTTTCCTTCTCTCCACCGCGTTGCTGCTCGCTTCTGTGCACGTGCAGAGCTCTCGCGGTGCACTTTCGGCTCCTCGCAATGGAGCGCTTGCAGTGCGGCTTCAAAAGGATTTTCAAGCTTGACTGGCACTTCCGAAAAGCGAACTTGATAAAATGAGAAAGGCTCGGCAATCACGTTAACGGTGAAGAGCAGACGATCGACGACAACCACGCCCGACTCAAAGCGAAATGCATTTCCCAAGTCGCGATTACACCGTGTGGGACGTATACCTCGAGGTAAGTCTCATTCTGTCATGTTAAAGATGAATAATGGTCCACATGCACTCCGAAATGAAGCCGTACACGCTATCGATGTTCTGCGGCGTGGACTACGAATCATATGATTGTTGTTTTGATATGGCATGCTTACAGTAGCAGCCGTGTACTTTCGTGAACAAACGTTTGCGGCGTGCGAAAAAAAAGATTATACGGCCATGGCACTGCTTCCTGAGAAGGTTAGAGTCAAGTCCTCCGTGCCGCTGGAGAATCACCCGCCGATTAAGACGCGAGGCAGCTAGCTGAGCTTTAACCACTGTGAAGCAAGATGAACTGCTCGCCTCGTTTTTTCGGCTCTCGCGTCATGCTTGCAGTCTCTTTTTATGATATTGACTTGACAGGCGTATAAAACCTGTTGCGTGAACGCGGCTAGAAAATCGCACAAAGTCAGAAGGTTGCTACTTCAAGGTTGCAATTGCAAAGCATGTATTAAGTGCCAGTTATATTTAGCGGCTTAAATATATATCACCCCAATAAAGTGACAAAAACAAAGCAAACCTGCAGAACGATGTCAAAGCTTGCTGAAAATGCACAGACGTCCGTTCCGGCGTGATAAAGCAGCCTTCCCGACGCGTGAAATGCAGGCGCCGAACTTCTGACAATGTGCGGAGTTCAGTTGAATTCAACCAACCGCGCAACGCGAACGGTATAACGCGAATGTGAACGTTCAACAACGACGGGTAGGTCTCACGAGCACGGGGAATCAAAACACAAAGTTGCTTCACCTACAACCGTAACTGGACTTTAACAATGCGAGAAGACAACGAGTAATCATTACTGTAGTCGCTGCGTGCATGCGCCCCGTTACTTACCGATTCAGGTAGTCGGAACGAACGAAAGCGATGAACTCAGACAGCCAAAATAGAAGGCGAGGCAGCGCTGTCAGCTATCCACGCTTGCCGCCTTTATTTATCGTGCGACACGCCCGGGAATCGATACAGTTTAACACGTGAATCGTGTGCCTTGTCTGCACTGTTGTGGCTGGCCAGTAAACCGCGATACTTCGGACCACGCTTGCGCTTCCGCGGGGTCGCTTCTGCCATCGTGGAAGTGCGCAGCTTCGCACAGCAAGCCTCTCGGTTCAACGTACCCAGCTGACGGCCTCCCAGTTACCCGCACCGAGAGAAGAACGCGTTCCTTACGCCGGAAGCGACAAAGTCTAAAGCCCTACTTAATTTTCTCGTAAGCTCTGCATTCCAAATACACAAACAATCGTTTAAAGTATTTGTATACATGTCAGCAGCAGCAGCAGCGGTATATGTATATGAACACACACAATTTATTGTTGCGAAGCTACTAAGCGCGACTAAGGTGGCTCATTTTGCTACGTTTGCAAACAATTTACTCGTTTATTATAAATGGCATTATACATATTGTACACAGAATAAAGGGCCGAGGGCCAGTATGGTGCGAATATCCTGCTAAAATAAAACGAAAGCTTCTTTTTCATTAATATTGCTGACATTTCTTGCTCACAATTTGTAGCCACTACTCTATCGGCACTCGAGTTGCACCTTGAGTCCGTATCAAAACGATGAATACGTTGTTGAGTAGTATGCCGTAAAACTTTGCATGCGCGCAGTATCACTGCGTTTTTCCTTCTTTTTGTATCTTCAGTTTCTTTTTCTGTATCTGCAGGTTTTCTCGCATGCCCAATTGCATGCACATATTATTGAGTCTTTCCAATACTGTTTTACACTTTGTGCGGCAGATGCATGGCGTCGGTTATTTGTCTCTTTTATTAATAATAATACTTGGGGTTTTACTTGCCAGAACCATGATATGATTCTGAGGCACGCCGTAGTGGAGGGCTCCATCAACTTTGACCATCTGGTGTTCTTTAACCTGCACTGACATCGCACAGTACACGGGCCTCTAGCATTTCGCCTCGACCTAAATGCGACCGCCGCGGCCGGGATCGAACCCGTGACTTTCGGGTCAGCAGCCGAGCTCTGTCACTACTATACCACCGTGGCGGGCGTATTTTTAAGGCTAAAGCCTTAAATGCCTCATCAAACGCGAAATTTGGCCGTCGGCGTCCCGCGTCTACGGCGTCAGCGTAACATGACGTTGATGACGAGGGATGCAACAAAGTCATCCTCACGTGATGACGTCACCAAGTGACGTCATCATGGCGTCACAAATTTTGGCGTGACGACATATGATGCCGTTATCACATGACATCGTAGCTTGGTCAAAAGTGGGCAGATCACGGAGGCAGTGCAAAACAAGGTGAGGTGCCTCCGATCTTGGAGGCAATGCAAAACCTCACTTTGTGCGCAAAAAACTGAGAAGAAGAAGATGGCTTTCGCTTTCGAGCCGTCTTAAGCGAACGCATAAGGGAGCCTGTGAGTTTTTATTGGTTTTCCATGACGTACTCATTGTACAACTTGACTTTGTTTCTTGTATTTTTTTACTGACATAGCGTGTCTACTGTACACAATGCTTCCCCGTCTTCTTCTTGTTTTCATGCGTCTTCTTTGTACAGACGCTTCGCGAGAACTGTTTGTATGCGCATTCCTGTATGAGCCTTCAGGGCTTACATTAATAATAAATAAATTATGCTTGCTCAAAGAAATAAGATACTGAATGTGTGTGTGTGTGTGTGTGTGTGTTTGTGTGTGCGTGCGCGTTAATATCCAGTGTACAGGCCATTTATTTGTGCTCATTAATGCTGCACTGACAGAAGCAATTACACAAATAAAACGCAAATTACAGAATAAAACACAACTGCCACTAGTCGATTCACAGTGATCGTAAATGATTAAAGAAACAGGAACTGCGTAATTATTTAAGACAAAAGGAAAATGTAACCTTGAAACACAGAAACAGGGAAGGATAAAAAACATTTAACTGCACACATACATACATCGGCATCAGACCAGCAGAAGGCGTACTTGAAACACGGAAAGGAATATAAAAAACAAGAACCCGCTGTGGTTTTAGTTATGGTGCTTGACTGGTGACCCGAAGGTTGCGGGATCGAATCCCGGCCGCAGCGGCCCCATTTCGATGGAGGTGAATAGACAGAGGCCCGCGTACTTAGATTTAGGTGCACGTTAAAGAACAACACATGGTCAAAATTTCGGGAGCCTTTCACTATATACGGCGCCTCTCGTAATCATATCGGGGTTCTTCGGACGTAAATTCTCACAAATAATTAATATTAGGAAAAAGGAAGGATCTGATCTGCAGACAAACACGCATAATATATTACATGATGCATTTCAAATCACAAAATTAGCGAAAGCAATTATCAAAGGCAGATACAGGACCAACCAAGTGCAGTAAAGAATGTTTGCGAAGAAAAATGCTGGATTCATGCACACGTGAACCAAAGTATTTTAAGCATGTAGCTTTTATCAGTGTGTCCATTTATTACGCAAGGCTAACACCGGCAGAAGTTATCCTTGCATGTGTATTCGAAATACCGGCCGGAAACTTACGCTGCAAGTGCCTATGTGTTCTTCGGATGCCGCTTGTCACGTTTGATTTCTACTGTCCAAAGAAACCTCGTATCTGCTAAAAGAATACAGCTTCCAGCGTTTCTGGAATGATTGGTGCACTGCGGCACGCAACATCCGGCCATGGTGACGGTAGCGAGCGCATAAAACTGGAGGGAAACGAGCACCGACCTAAATACAGCACGCGCGCCACGCACAAGTGACCGGGCGGGGGATTCAAAATGGCGGCCACGCTGCCGCCAAGGCCGAGGAGGCGGCACCTTCCCTTTCAAAAGCTGACACCACTCTAAGCGGGGGCGCGCGCATCGAGGCACTCTATGCTGTTCGAGCCCTTCGCGCCATCTCGCTAGTGATAACGAAAACACGCTGTAACACCGATCTCCGAGTACCGCCACCAGCAAATGGTGTATGTAAATAGCTCGCCGTTAGCATTGCGAAGAACGTGCCGTCCGTGGCCGAATCGTTTCGCGCTGCGGAGCGAGGGGTCATAACTTCGATTACCGGTGACGGAGCTTTTTCTTCTGGTTTTTTTCTTTGCCCACTGTTAGTCTTTATATTTTACAACGTCATATCCGTGATGGAAATACGTCAGTGGAGCCGTGGTGGACACCGACATAAAACACTTTCGTGTTAAAAAAAAGCTGCTATTACCACGCAGTTATGTAATTAAAGGTGCATTGAGGCCAAATTTGTTTCTGTTTATGCTGTTTTCATGCTTGATTTGCTTGTCTTGATCCTCCGTCTCGATGTCAATTTGTGCGCGTTGACATGTGGCATAATCGTCACATAATTATGACCATATGATGAAACATAATTATGGCCATATGATGTGACATCCGCTAAGTGACAGTGTGTGTTGTGAAGAACATGCATTTTATGGTATTATCACTTCATTAGTCACATAACAGCACTGAAACTAGCCAGGGTTACATATGCATATTTATAGCCTTTAGGAGATGTATTAGTTATGCAAGCCTATTTTAATCACATTAATATAAATCAATTGAAAGACAGTTGAACCTGCTGAACCACCTTGTTGAATGACCTTGTTGAATCACCTTGTTTCTTCCCTCTCGTTATTTTGTTTTGAATTATGTTTTTCATAGCCTTTATGATCTGTACACAATATTCTCACTGTTGACACAATTTCTGACAAGGTCAAAACGCTGGTATTGTGTCCAGGTCTTCTTTTGTCCTCATTACAAGTATGCTGTTAATTTTTGCCATGAATCAATACCAAGTTGCCCAATATTCAGTCTTAAATAGAGCAGTTGTGGTTGATCGAGAATCTAGTGTCCAACGCGTTTAAATACAAAGTGAACCTCAGTAAAATTCACACCCTTTTACACTATAATGCTAACTTGACTGACATCGAAATCTACCCGAATGGTGGTACACAGGACAAGAGTAACACTTCTGGTGTTGTTTCGCATTTCTTTACCTTCGTGTATTTTTCGCCCTGTGTACTTGAAAAGTTGACAAGGAACTACTTAGCAGCCTCACAATATTTCATTTGTTTCATGTTATGTTAAAAGGTCCGCAATAAATATAGTGAAGTGTGAGTCCTTAGCGAGAAATTCATTTTTAGGGACACAGAAAGCTTAATGAACTTCTTTTTTTTCATCATTTTCAGGAAGACATTTCTGGCAAAGCATCAAGAGTTGCTCGCACTGCTTGTGTACGAGACAGTGTATTGTGGGAACACTCCACTGTGTCTCACTGTACACTATCTCGAACATTTCTTACATCTTACAGCATTTGGGTAAATACTGGGATTGATGCAGAGTGTTATGCATGATACTGTGTGCAACCTTTCTAGTAGCATGTGCATTTCAAAATTTCGCATTGTTCAAAATGACACTTAGTGGAACCGGCTTCATTCAGCAAGCTTTATCCTAAAATGAACAGTACTAGCAACTGAAGTTTAATGCAAACCACAGAAAGATATACACACACAGTATGAAAAAATTACAAAATTAAAGAATCACACAGTCGCAGAAAGAGTAAAAACATGTCTAAAAAAGCCAAGCACGTGTTAAACTTCAGTTGCTAGTACTGCGTCGTCCTGTGCCCTTCATTTCTACGTGTGTTGTGGTTTTGTTTTCCCGCTTTCTTTTACTATGAACATAAGTCCTGACTGCTTTACAGCCTCTATAAGCGCGTGGTCAAATTTTGTTCAACCTCATGGCATATCAAGTCCTAGGATCCAGTGTGCCAAGCGATCAGCCACTATTTATAGGAAATTTTTAATTTTGGGCACATGATTGAAAAATTTCCAGTTGATCTTGAAGCCATAATGCTGGGCTTAATTTTCAATGTGGTATTTATGCATGAGCCATGAAGTGAGGAATTAAATATGAAGAACTTGAAGTTGCAGATGGCACTAGCTGGCGTGGATATATTGTAAACATCAATGTAATAATTATGCATAATAGAAGTATTGGTACATTGTGGTCTTGTGATAATGCCGACAAGTTCCCAAGCATGATTCCAGAAATTTACGTTAGTTTTCAGATATCTGTGAGCAAATATGTGCAGCAATATATGAAGGCAGCGTTGTCATTTTGTGGGCATTGCTCAATGCTTTTATAAATTGTGGCAAGTGGATCTACAATCAATTTTAGACTTTTCTGCAGGAAATTCAACTGTATGATCATGTGCGACATGTTTTGATGCCATAGTGCAAACTAATGCAATAAGAATACTAGAACATGCCTATCTGCATGGTTGCATATTTCTCAAAAGTAAAGCTAGCCTTATTGTATTAATTTAGTTGCCTTCATGTGTAGGCTGACACCAAGTTCCTTGTGCATCCCATTTCTTTTGATTGTGCTTAGATACTAGCACTATGAGGTGCACATATCAATATGCATTTTGAGGAGGTTTTACACACTACTTTCATCTTGCTTTACTGCTGTGAATTATATATAGTGCTTGGGCTGTACTGTATATATTGTTCCGTGTGTTCAGTATTGGCTGCAGGTTCTGTGCACAAAAATGGAAATATGCATATTCCTACACTGACATGAGAACTGCAACTATTTTGATTACAATAAAATGGTGCAAACACTGTTTGTTCTATCAGTTAAGGTATGACTATTTGTCGTGCACGCAAATGTAAGAAATGAACTGCATGCAATACAATTGGTTAAACACTGCTCGCTCAATGTAACGGCCTGTGTTTTATTACCAAACAAGTATAATAGATGATTTACACATTAGAACACATTGTGGGAGAGAAATAGGTGACAGGCAGTTGGGCAACATGTCATCACTGTGTTCTAACGTAGCTTGGGTGATATTTCATTAATCGTAGCATAATTGAAGGTGCCTGTTGTATAAGTGAACTTGAACATAATGTGCAAGTGCACGAGGGAGTGCACATATGACCGAGTTTTTCCAGTTTTGTACCTATTTGCTATAGTCCTCGTGTTTCTGTGTTATATATGTAACATTCTGAATTGTGAACAAGTCAACCTGTCTGCTGCTGTGAATATAGTATACTAGCAATTCAAGCGAACCATTATTTTCTGGAGAACAGCTGTTTCACTGAGGAGGACTGTAATACATATATTTTTTAATTCGTACTGCGTCATCTGTGCAAGGGGAGTGCCAAGTGCACATGGACGTTCACAAGGGTGAAGGGCAAGTGCATTAGCTTTTTTATTTGACAGGAGACATGCCACTGGTAAATTTGTGGATGTGCTTGACCAACGTTACAAGATTAGCTTGACATCGGGGCACTCTTTTGGCATTCGTTTTAACGCGGTGGTGTGATGCTTAACAATAACGGTTAATTAGTAAGATAGTAGGTAGTCTACGAGTTTGAAAGCAACTAAATGCAAAATATCAGTTATAGAGAACCACTGCATGCCACGCTAAAGCGCGAATTGCAAATAAGTGCTAATTGCGGAAATAGATTATCGTTCAGCTGCTCAGAAGGCGCTGTTGCCCCTGCGTGCGCAGCTCGCGACAGTAGGCGCGCTTTAAATGCACCTAATGTAGGCGCGTTACAATATCGTTGTAACTGTGGCGTCTGCGTGTGTAACTTTTATATGCTATGGTAGCGGCAGCCGCGAGCGCGCCGACGGTAGAAGAGAACGATAGACACGGGCACGCTCGCCGCTCGCGCTCTGCAGTGGCAGTTGACAGTGAGTCGCGGCCGTGTCTTGGAATGATAAAGACGCGTTGCTCAGTGCACGGGGAGATCAAGCAGCCGTGCTCGGCGTCTCGTCCTCGTCTCTGAGGGGTTCTGCGCGGCGGCTGGCCCAGACCCAATGCAAACACAGGCGGTGTTCGAACAGCTCAGAACACGCTGCTGCCACTGGACGCGTGCAGCTGGCGGCAGAAATTTCTAAAATTGCCCCACAGCATACGCCCATGGAATGCAGATACATTCGGTCAACTGAAGATACCTTTGTCACGCTGGTATCCACGAATTTCGGGCGAGCGAAGCATTGTCGGTATATGGAGAAGCACTCAAGAGGGCACACGTTTATCCTTTTTATAACGGCACGACACGACGAACCGAAGAATTCGGAGCCGAAGGTGTTCACTTCGGCCTGCATGACGCCCCACAAATTATGTAGCTTAAACACAGGCCGATGGTTATTCTTTGAAGACGACTCGAAGCAAAAGTACTCTCAGTGAGTTGACAGTGGAATTCTGGTTGTATTATTTCGACCTTACCGCTGAATCCATCTTCGGGATATCTTTGACGGGAAGTGTATTATCCAAAGGTTAAATGATCGTGCACATTCTCTGTGATAAGAATAATAGTGTTAAAACCCTCCGCTATAATCCAACCCTCATGGTTCACGAGGGACCGCTCTCGGCCTGTTAATTAAGAACTTGCTTGCAACTCGATATGTGAACGCACTGATCAAGTCAGGACGATATCCGTGGCGTTAGAACTCAACGCCACACACAAGTTTTGTAAGATTTGAGGCCAGTTATGGTATTCAAAACTAATCGAAACAAGGGAGGCACAAGAAGCTGCGATACCGAAAAGGCAGTGTGGCCTTTTCGGTATCAATGGGTGGGCGCGCCGAGTTCAGCAGACGACAGATGGCCTCTACCGGAAGTGGGTCATCTCTTTCAAAACTCGCAACGAAGTTTTTCCATATTTCAGCCTGTTTATTTAACTACAACTATTGTACACAGTGTCAACGGGAACAAGCACATCTGATACAAACACCGCTCTTGATTTATGTCGGCTACTGGCCAATAAGCATGCTATGTCTCTTGCGACGTAAACAGGCAGATCTGCGACGTCAACGTGCAGACGCCCCGCCCACCGACGAGAGTGAGAACTGGCCTCTGTTTGAAAAGAGGGCGCCTGAGGAAACGGCAACTTCGCGCTCCGCTGTGGCCTTTACGCGGCACGCACGACTGTAATATTTGGCAGAGCAGTTCATAGCCGTGTCAGCTTTCCGCAGGATGTGTTTTTTCAACAAGGCCAAGGGGTGCTTCATGACCCCTTTAACGCATTTGCTTCGGCGGGTGCCACGACGAAAATGAGCCCATTCGGCGATTTGTAGGCGCATTGGCGAGGCCATCAAACTACGTTTTTTGCGTGACGCCATGCTTCGAAAAAGTCTGTATAGTGCACCCATCGCCACTAAAAACCATGCTGAACACACACACGCAGACACACACACACACACACACACACACACACACACACACACACACACACACACACACACACACACACACACACACACACACACACACACACACACACACACACACACACACACAAAATTACAAACAGCTCCAAAATGAACAACTATGTCCATCTAGCGGAAAACATATCAAACAAACAGCAAACTCATGGCCTCCGTGATGGCACGCGCGCCGCGCGCCAGCCATGTCGGAGGCCATGCGACCACAGCAGAGCCCTTGCTAATCGATGAGTGCCGGCGGGACATTCCTGTCAAGTAGTCGCTCTCATGTCAGGGTTGTCTTGGCGACGCTGACGCTTGGCCTCCGCTTCTCGAGCTCAAAGTTCTGCGCCATTTTGGCGTCGCTGACGCCTGTGGTCGGCTTCCTGCGCTCGTAGTTGGGGATCCATATCGCGGCGACGACGCTTCATTTCAGCTTCCCTGGCTCTCAGCAAGGCATCTTCAAGGCGTTGTTGGCGTTTGACCTCCGCTTTCCTGGCCTGACCACGTCGCGCGCGCGCGCGTGTGTGTGTGTCTGTGTGCGCGTGCGTGTAACAACAGACATTAATAACAGGGGCGTAGCCAAGAGGGGGGGGATTTAACCCCCCCCCCCCGAAAGTTTTCAGTTTTGCTTGCGTATATATACACGCACACATACAAACGCACGCACAAACATACATAAAGTATGGTTGAATCCCCCCCCCCCCCCGAAAAAAATTTCTGGCTACGCCCCTGATTAATAAGTATGCACTTAGTGGTTGAAAAGCGCACTAGGGGCCGGATTTCGCTATCGCGTTCAACTCTTAAAGGCGAAGAAGCTTAAGGGTCCCCCAATTTTTACTTCATACGTTGTCACCTTGCGCTTTTGCGTGCTTTAAAAAGTCGCGCCTTTTACGCGTACCTTAGACGCTAAGCAGCGTTTGCGTCGAAATGCAACGCTAGCCATCACTTTCCACGGCGTTACGAGACGCGCGTCAAACCGGACGACTTCGCGTAGCAGTACTTGTGCAGACGCTCCGCCCCCATAGCTTTTCCTTCATTGCCAAGAAAAGTTGTCCGCAAGTATACCACGCGAGCAGACAGCGGAAGGGCAAGGTTCTCCCTGCGCAAATATTAGAAGCGAGCGAGCTGGCCGACGACTTTTAAATGCCCCGTTGCGCTCCTCGCGCCATCTCACTGGTAATGAAGAAACGCTTATAAGCGCCTGACGTCTCTGAATCCTGCCAGCGGCAAAGGGTGTGTATATAACGCTCGCCGTTAGTTACCTGAAGGATCTGCGCTTTGTGGCGTAATAGTTAGCGCCACGCGCTGCGGAGCGAGAGGTTTCTGGTTCGATTCCGCGCTTCGGAAGCATTTTTCTGAGTTATGTTTCTTTGGGTCTTATATATATATATATATATATATATATATATATATATATATATATATATATATATATATTGCCACGAAGCGCTACCGAAGATGAAGAGGGAGACGTGATGAAAGAGGACGACGTTCCCTGATTCCGCGTGGACTTGGCTCCATATTGTATGCCTCGCTTTGCATTCTGTATATACCGTGTAAATATAACCTTCAACGCCTTTTCTCCCCGTAACATTTTGGTGGAGAGTGCGGGGTATTCCCAGCTTCAACATTCACGACGCTTCTCCGCAGCGGACGCTCCTTGGCTGCCTCTGCGGTGCCTGCTCACGACGAGAATGAGGATGAATCGGAAACCTCAACGACCGGGCCTCGACCAACCACGCCGCAACCAACAGCGCGGCAACCAGCCGCTACTAACCGCACCGTCGTCCTGACACAACCTCGCGACCCAGGCACATTTTCTGGCACGGACGACACTGACGTCGAGGATTGGCTTCAGCTCTACGAACGGGTGAGCGCACTGTACAACTGGGACCCGACGCTCATGCTGGCCAATATTCTATTTTACCTTGATGGCACGGCGAAAGTTTGGTTCTGCAAACACGAGCAAGAGATCACGAGTTGGGACGTGTGCAAACAAAAACTCGCTGAGCTGTTCGGCGAACCCATTGGGCGCCATCGCGCTGCACAGAAAGAACTCGCGTGCTGACTTCAGACCTGCACAGAGTCCTACATCACGTACATTCAAGATGTACTCGCGCTCTGCCGCAAAGTTGACGACAGGATGGCCGAGGCTGAAAAGGTCGCGCATATCCTCAAAGGCATCGCGGATGATGCGTTCACTCTCCTGGTTTTCCGCAACTCGTCGACAGTGGACGACGTCATTAATGAATGCCGACGCTTTGAAGAAGCGAAAAGTCGTCGGATTACGCCCCATTTTTCACGTCTTCCCAACACGGCTGCAACGTCTACTTGCGAGGACATCCGTCCACCACCTGCTCCTGCTGCAGCTGAGAATATTGTGCGCCTCGTCCGTCGCGAAATTGAAGCTGCATCTCCGGTCCCTGCGCAAGCTCGTGCCCCTGACGATTCACACACGATTTCCCTCATCCAAACCGTTGTACGCCAGGAGCTCGCCAACGGAGGAATCCAGACGCTCTGCCCAGTGAACAGACCCGACTACCGTCCACCCGCCCCACCTGATCTGCCCCGAAACGCGTACGCCCGTCCTCGTTACCGGAACTCAGCGGAATGGCGAACCTCCGATGACAGGCCCATCTGCTTCTGCTGCGGACGCGTCGGCCATATTTCTCGCCACTGTCGCAGTTCCTGGAACTCACAGCCTTGGCCGGCCGATTCCAACACCCGACGTTCACCTGGTAGTTCCCGCCTGCCTGCGCCCCTTGAAGGCGACGCCGCTACACCCTCATCGCCCGCAAGACCACACCGCTCCCCTTCGCCGTCCAGTCGCCTGTCCCGCTCTCCTCTGCGTCGTCGCTCACCTTCCCCCTTCTACTCCTGCCGCTCCTCGGAAAACTAACGGGCGCAGCTCCTGGAGGTGAGCCTGCCTTGACGACCCGAACCAAAATTCCTCTGCTTACACTACCTGGACACAACAACCTGCTCAAAGTAGATGTCGACGGCGCACCTGTTATAGCACTCATCGACACTGGCGCACACGTATCGATTATGAACTCGAACCTCCGTGCTCGCCTAAAGAAGGTGCTCACTCCTGCTCCGATCGCTGTGGTCCGTGTAGCCGATGGTGCAACTCCCGTTGTCACTGGGATGTGTACTGCACGCGTCACTGTTGCTGGGCGCCATACTTCTGTTTTGTTCTACGTATTGGAGCAATGCCCGCATGAACTTATCTTAGGACTTGATTTTCTGTCGTCCCATTCAGCTCTTATTGACTGTGCCACGGGTGTCCTCCAACTCGCCTTACCCTATGCCGTTGAGCCTTCTGATCCTGCGCCGAGCAAGCTGTGCTCTGCCGATTTCGTTCGCGTCCCCTCTCTGGCCGTTACGTACATTGACGTCTCTCCCGATCCACCCGTGGCCGACGGAGATTACGTCGTGTCACCCAACGCTACAGTCCTCTGCTCGGAAAATGTCACGTTCCCGCACACCGTCATCCGTATTCACGCCAATGCCGCATGTCTCCCTATCGTCAATTTTGGACTATGCCCTCAGGTGCTGCCCCAGGGTATCTCCCTTGCAACGCTTGCCCCGGCCTGCGACTACCACATTTCCGCTTTAACAGGGGATACACAATTGCCGACCAGTCCTGATTTGGATCCAACTTCATCAGAACGCATGACGAAAATGATCGCCTCTGACCTCCCGGCCGAACATGCGAACGCCCTTCGTGCCCTTCTCGCGTCGTACCAGGACATCTTCGACCTCAATGACCGGCCACTGGGCCAGACAACTGTTGTGAAGCATCGAATCAACACCGGCGATGCTAACCCGATCCACCGACGACCCTATCGTGTTTCCCATACTGAGCGCCAAGTCATACAGAAAGAAGTCGACAAGATGCTTGCCCGGGACATCATCGAACCTTCTTCAAGCCCCTGGGCTTCCCCTGTCGTGCTCGTCAGGAAGAAAGACAACAGGTGGCGCTTCTGTGTCGATTACCGAAATCTCAACAAGGTAACAAAAAAAGACATGTACCCCTTACCGCGGATAGATGACGCCCTTGACTGTCTCAGTGGTGCGAAGTATTTCTCTTCGATTGACCTTCGTTCCGGGTACTGGCAGATTGCAGTTGACGACATGGACCGTGAAAAGACAGCATTTGTTACGCCTGATGGCCTTTATCACTTTAAAGTGATGCCGTTCGGGTTATGCAATGTCCCAGCTACGTTTGAACGAATGATGGACGCTCTCCTTCACGGCTTTAAGTGGTCAATCTGCTTATGTTACCTCGATGACGTCATTGTATTTTCCCCGACTTTTCAGACACACCTCGAGCGTCTCTCGACAATTCTTTCTGTGTTCCGCAAGGCAGGACTTCAGCTCAGCTCGTCGAAATGCCACTTCGGCCGCCGGCAACTTACTGTCCTCGGACACCTTGTCGATTCTTCTGGTGTTCGTCCCGATCCAGAAAAAGTTCGCGCAGTCAAGGATTTCCCTGTGCCGACCTGTGCGAACGATGTTCGCAGCTTTGTAGGCCTCTGTTCCTACTTTCGAAGATTTGTGCGCAATTTCGCTGACATTGCGCGCCCTCTCACGGACCTACTCAAAAAGGATGTGGCTTTTGCATGGGGTCCTGAACAAGCCAGCGCCTTCACAGAACTGACAATGCGCCTCACGTCGCCACCGATTCTTGGCCACTTTGATATGTCCGCTCCAACAGAAGTGCGTACCGACGCCAGCGGCCATGGTATTGGTGCTGTTCTGGCTCAACAACAGCATGGTAGCGACCGTGTCATTGCATACGCTAGCCGTCTTTTGTCACCCGCGGAGCGCAATTATTCGATCACCGAGCGCGAATGCCTCGCGCTCGTCTGGGCGATGGGCAAATTTCGCCCATATTTGTATGGACGGCCGTTCACCGTTGTCACCGACCACCACGCCTTATGCTGGCTCTCATCGTTAAAGGATCCTACTGGACGGCTGGGTCGGTGGGCCTTACGGCTGCAAGAATATTCATTCACCGTTGTCTATAAGACTGGCCGCCAACATGAGGACGCAGATTGCTTGTCGCGTCATCCAGTAGACCCGCCAGATCCTCCTGAGAGCGGCGATTCTACATTCGTGTTGGCACTTTCAGCGTTCGCCAATATCGGAGACGAGCAACGACGTGATCCTCACTTGAGAGACATCATTAGCCGGCTGAGTGGCCCCGCAACTCCTCCATCTCTCCGTCTGTTTGTGCTCCAAGATGGCATCTTATATCGTCACAACATGCATCCTGACGGACCTGACCTGCTGCTGGTTATACCCACACATATGCGTCAGACTGTACTCGCACAGTTGCATGACATTCCAACCGCTGGTCATCTGGGCGTCTCAAGGACCTATGACCGTGTTCGACGTCGCTTCTTTTGGCCCGGTATTTACCGCTCCGTTCGCCATTACGTCGCTTCGTGCAAGCCTTGTCAGCACCGCAAAACACCAGCCACCCTTCCAGCAGGGCGCCTTCAACCCATCGAGATACCAACCGAACCATTTTACAGGGTTGGTCTTGACCTCCTCGGCCCTTTTCCTCTATCCATCAGTGGAAACAAGTGGATAGCTGTTGCCACAGATTACAGCACTCGGTATGCGATCACACGGGCTATCCCTACCAGTTGCGCAACCGACGTCGCTGACTTTCTCCTCGAAGACGTCATCCTTCGTCACGGCGCTCCTCGACAGCTCATTACAGACCGGGGTCGATACTTTCTCTCCAAGGTAGTCCACGACATCTTGCACTCTTGCGCTACAAAACACAAGTTCACCACTGCGTATCACCCTCAGACCAACGGCCTAACTGAGCGGCTGAACAGAACTATAGCAGACATGCTCGCAATGTATGTTTCTCCAGATCATCGTGACTGGGACGCAGCTCTGGCGTTCGTAACGTTTGCCTACAACACGTCTCGGCATGATTCCGCAGGTTTCTCCATTTTTTCTCCTCTACGGACGAGAACCCACGCTGCCCTTCGACACGCTCCTTCCTCCCGTTCTTGATCCGACATCAGAGTACGCTCGTGATGCCATCGCTAGAGCTGCAGAGGCACGCGAGGTTGCCCGCCTTCGTCTTAGCACTTCGCAGGAAAAACAACGACGCATCTACGACGCCCGCCACCGCGATATCCACTTCAATCCTGGTGACATGGTCCTTCTTTGGACGCCGTCACGGCGAGTTGGCCTGTGCGAGAAGCTGACTTCTCCATACTCTGGTCCGTACCGTGTCGTGCGCCAAGTCACCGACGTCACGTACGAAGTCAAACCTCTGGACACTACCATAGCGCGACCCCCTGAAACTGTTCACGTCACTCGACTCAAGCGGTATCACTCGGATCAATCAAGCACCGGGTCGGTGCCTTCGCCGCCGGGGGTGATGCCACGAAGCGCTACCGAAGATGAAGAGGGAGACGTGATGAAAGAGGACGACGTTCCCTGATTCCGCGTGGACTTGGCTCCATATTGTATGCCTGCGCTTTGTCCTCTGTATATACCGTGTAAATATAACCTTCAACGCCTTTCTCCCCGTACCAATATATATTATAGAAGAGTATATATAATATATAGATATATAATATATATAGATATATAATATATATAGGTATACCATATATAGGTATATATATTGATATAAGATATATATATCATATAATATACTATATAATATATATATATAATATATATATATATAGTACACATATACGGGTGCATGCCGGCGGCGGACGGGGACGGCAAAAACCAGCCGAAAACTGTCCATGATAATTGCTATCGCACTACAATGCTATACGGCTTGTCGTGTACAGCGTCACATCAACCGACACACAGCCATCCAGGTGTTGCGCCTCGCTTGTCCTGGCGCTGCCCTGCCGCACCCGAGCGCGCGGTGCATCCTTACTACTCTCGTCCCCAACTCCTGCAATCACGTGTTCCTCTTGTACCTTAGAAGTACTTCTTGCTGGGCTAGTTGGTTCATCATAATGAGGGAAAATATAGACGCCTGAAACACCGCAAGAAGAACGAAGAAGCACAAGGAAAGAGCGTCTTGTACGCCTCTTGTACGTCCTCTTGTACGTTAGCCCGGAGGAAGGTGTACGTTCCTCATAGGGAACTCAAGCTCAAGTCTACGGCGCGACGATAGCGCCGCGCTGCGGCTCTGGGGAGAAGCTCTGGCGAAACTGGGAGCAGGCGCAGCCGGCTGAGCCTGTTTGTCGGCAGCGGGCCCAGCAGCGGGTACACGCGCGCGCGCTCGTTGCTCAGTCCGTGCGGGGAACTGGGGAGCCGTGCCGACAGCTTGGCACGCTGAACCGAGAGGCTTGCTTTGAGAAGCTGCATTTTCGCGTTGGCAGAAGCGACCCCGCGGAAGCGAGGTCCGAAGTATTGCGGTGTTGTGGCCTGCCACAACACTGCAGACAACACCAAGGCACGCGAATCACGTGTGAAACTCTGTCGGTTGCTGGACATGTCGCACGAGAAATAAAGTCGACAAGTCTGGATCACCGCAGTAAGCAGAATCAGGTGTGTCGTAGCTGACAGCGCTGTCTCGCCTTCTGTTTTTGCTGTCTCAGTTCATCGCTTTAGTTCGTTTCGACTACCTGAATCAGTAGGTAACGCGGCGCATGCACGCAACGACTACAGTAACGATTACTCGCTGTCTTCTCGTATTGTGAAAGTCCAGTTAAGGCTGTAGGTGAAACAACTATGTGTTTTGATTCCCCGTGTTCGTGAGACCTGCCCGTCGTTGCTGAACGTTCATACTCGCATTATACCGTAAGCGTTGCGCGGTTGGTTGAATTCAACTGAACTCGGCACATTGTCAAAAGTTCGGCGCCAGCAATTTACGCGTCGGGACGGCTGCTTTATCACGGCGGAACGGACGTCTGCGCATTTTCAGGAAACTTTGACATCGTATACTGGTTTGCTTTGTTTTTGTCACTTTATTAGCGTGATATATATTTAGGCCGCTAAATATAAGTGGCACTTAATACATGCTTGGCAATTGCCACCTTACAGTAGCCACCTTCTGACTGTACGATTTTCTAGCCGCGTTCGCGCAGCTGCTTTTATACGCCTGTAAAGTCGATATCCTCATAAAAAGAGAGTGCAAGCATGACGCGAGAGCCGAAAAAACGAGGGGAGCAGTTCATCTTGCTTCACAGTGATTAAAGCTGAGCTAGCTGCATCGCGTCTTAATCAGGGGGTGATGCTCCAGCGGCACGGGGAACTTGACTCTAAGCTTCTCAGGAAAAAAGTGTCATGGCCGTATAATTTCTTTTTCTCGCACGCTGCAAACGTTTGTTCACGAAAGTACATGGTGCATGCAAGCATGTCATATCAAAACAACAATCGTATGATTCATTGTCCACAACGCAGAACATCGATAGCGTGCACGGCTTCATTTCGGAGGGCATGTGGACTATTACGTATCTTTAACATGACAGAATGAGACTTACCTGGAGGTATACGTCCTACACGGTGTAATCGCGACTTAGGAAATGCATTTCGCTTTGAGTCGGGCGTCATTGTCGTCGATCGTCTGCTCTTCATCGTACACGTGATTGATGAGCCTTTCTCTATTTATCAAGTTCTCTCTTTAGAAGTGCCTGTCCATCTCGAAGGTCTTTTTGAAGCCGCACTGCAGGCGGACATTTTGAGGCCCGTAAGTGCACCGAGAGAGCTCTCAGCGCGCACGGAAGCGAGCGGCAGCGCGTTTTGGAGAAGGAAAAACGCGCGGTGTTTGCCCCCCAGTTTCTATTTTTATGCCAGAGATGGCGCTGCCTGTCAAGAGTAGCAGCCCCACTAAGCGATGATTGGGGAGCCTATAGCTATAACCTCCTCTCGTTTGCTTCTAAAGAAAGCCAATGAACACAGTTTCCCGCCAGCCGCTGTCTCGTGTGGTTCCTGCGCCGCGGGGCTCAGATACCCCAGCCCTGGCGACGAGAAGAGGAATTTATGAATGCGCAGCTGTTTAGGTTACGCTCATGGCTACTGGAGGAATGCAGGCCACCATAGAGCCTTTTAACGGCAAGAACTGGTCATCGTGGATCCAGCGCCTGACCTTCTACAGCGTGGCGAACGGCGTCTGTGACGAACAAAAGAAGCGCGCGCTCCTCCTGACGCTATGCGGAGCCGACACTTTCGAAACTGCCTGCGCACTGGTCGCGCCGAAGACTTCTGGAGAGGTCGGCTATGCCGATATAGTTGCACTTCTTCAGAAACACTTTACCGGTACGTGTTCCAGCCACGCGATCAGCGGCCGGAAGAGTCGATCAGCAACTACGTTGCAGCCCTCGGAACCTTGTCAGCTCGCTAACCTTGGAGTGCCAGCGACAACGTCTGCTACATCGACGTCACCGGCAGAAGGCCACACAGCCGTTCTGGCGAACCCCACCATGCTGCCTCAAGATGTGATGGTTCGCGACAGGTTCGTGTGTGGCACCCGCGACGAGCATCTCCAGCAGCGACTGTTTGCGCAGAAAGACGACTTTTGAACGCGCGTTGGACTTGGCACTGTAGTCCGAAAGTGCGCCGAAGCACCAACGAGGGCTTAAGGGTGCGACGAGCTCCGCGGAGGTGCACAAGACCTCGCAGTCTAAAAAGGAAAGCAAGCAATCGGCTCAGCAACGGCGCTCCCAGCAATGTGACCTGGCACGAGGCTGACCCCTGCAAGTTCAGGAGAGCGCAATGCCGTTTTTGTTCCAAGACAGGTCACAGAACGCCTGCCTCTCCAGAAAGAAGAAAATCAAGGGCAACCTCAGCGCCCGGCAAGGAACTCACATGGTTAACGCCCAAACTGTGAGCTAAGCCCCGCGCACAGGGATAGGTACTACGATCTACATGTCGTTAGTGGGCGACAACCCTGCCCTAAATTCCTCGTTGACGTAAAAGTCGAGGGAAGGCCCCTGAAATTCGAAGTGGACAAGGGCGCCGCATGCTCTCTCATCAGTGAGGCTACCTACCACCAAACGTGGCCATCGAATGCCCCAAAGCTTTCGAGAGAACCCCTAGACTTACGCACCTGGTCAGGGGATAAACTTTGCCGCCCCGGTTTGTCACAAGTTCGTGTGAGTTTCAAATCAAAAGACTACGTGCTGCCCCTGCTGATAATGAAAGGGACTGCGTGCAACCTGCTCGGACGTGAATGGTGTTCAGCACTGAACATCCGTGTTCCCGGAATAAACCAGGTTGCCGAACCAAGTCAAGAGATCCAGGATGTTCTCGCACACCATTCTGACGTATTTAAGGAAGGTATCGACGGCTACGTGGGTCCATTAATTCACTTGGACTTGGAAGAAGGCGCCACACCCAAGTTTTGCCAAGCACGTCCAGTGCCCCTAGCTTACCAAGAGTATGGAGGAAGAGCTCGACCACATGCAAAAAACAAGGTATCGTGGAGCCGACGCAACATGCCGAAATGGCCACACCTTTGCTGTGGGTGCGCAAAAAGGATGGAACATTTAGCGTATGTGGAGATTACAGGAGCACTGTTAACGCGGTGGTCAAGAAGACGGCGTACCCGCTGCCGACAACTGCGGAGGTATTCGCAAAGTTGCATGGTGGGCCGACATTTTCAACGTTAGGCCTTTACCAGACCTATTAGCAGCTAAGAGTGAACGACGAGACAGCAGCATTGCTCACCGTCAACACAACCAAAGGACTGTTCATGGTAAAGCGTCTCCCTTCTCGAGTATCCGCTGCGCCACCGTCTTCCAGCGGATGATGGAGACTACATTAGCCGGAATTCAGGGGGTGAGTGTCTACTTTGACGACGATATTGTCACGGGAAGGACATTAAAGAGCATGCGCAGCGTCTAGAGGAAGTACTGTCGAGGCTAAGTGACTAAGTTCTACGACTCAAGCGAGATAAATGCCGCATCGGCATCAGCTCAGTCCAGTTTCCAGGTCATAAAATCGACGCTGGGGGTGTCCATACGACCGAAGAAAAGGTAAAGGCGATCCTCGAGGCGCCAAAACCGACTGACAAGACCTATCTGCAGGCTTTCTCAAGGCTTGTCTTTTACGATCGTTTTTTGGAGAACAGAGTGACGGTAACTGCAGAGTTGTATGGGTTTCTCCAGAACACGCCCTGGAAGTGGAAGAAAAACACGAGGCTGCATTCTAGATGCTTCATTCTAGAGGCTGCATTCTAGATGACTAAGTCTTCGACACTCCTTTCGCATTATGATGAAAAAAGGCCTCTCATTCTGTCTGTGGATGCGTCACCATACGGCATCGGAACGATTATCGCTTAAAAGGATGCGTTCGACCAAGAGGCTCCCATTGCATTCGCGTCGCGAACTTTGGGAAGCGCTGAGAAAAACTAATCGCAGCTCGATAAGAAGGTCTTGCGGTAGTTTATGGCGGCAGCCACTTTCAACAATATGTCGCTAGCCGGCACGTGACCGTATTAACGGATTACCAACCACTCCTAGGCATTATGGGGTAAAAGAAGCAAATCTCTTATATATTGTCACCGAGGATGATTCGATGGTGTCTCAACGTGGCCACATATGACTACGACTTGTTGTAAGGCCTGGACGTCTGCACCAAGAAGAAGGAGAAAGAGGAAGGCAATGCAGGAAGACTAACCAGACGCGCGTCCGGTTTGCTATCCTACGCTGGGGGATGGGGATTAAGGGAGAGAAAGAAAGGAGGTAGAAAGAAGGGAGCATACAAAAAAGAAACAATGCACGCGAGCTTAAAGAACACAGCTGCGTTCCATGGTACTGGACTCAGGATCTCAGGCATATACGTTCCGCTGTAGAGAGTCCTGTCATGGTGCCTATTGAAGGCTTGCAAGTACTGGACACAGAACATCCAGTACTTGTTGTACGGACTGAGCGTAGGGGGATTTCAGCTTGCCGACGAACACGCGAAGTGTGTCCAACAGTGACTGAAGCACGATGATGATTGGTTTGTCTTCTTCAGGCAACTGGTCAGTCGGAGATTCAGTGCGCACTGTTGCCGATGTGCAGTGTGAATCTGCATGCCGCTGCGACTTCGGCAACGTAGGCCAAGCTGCATCAGTTGTGTCCATGCCTTCCTTGCTGTTCTGGTTTGCACCGGCCCTCGACGATCTCTGTGACTGTGGCTTCGGCAATGGAGGCCAAGTGCAATCTCCAGGAACTGCGCGTTTTACTGCAGTTCGTTTCGTGCCGGCCGCGAAGGGTCCGTATGACAAGGGAGTTGGTGAAGCAGGGCGTTCAAGGGGCGCTGCAGATGCACAAGCATTGGTTTTCTTGGATGCACGTCGGCGCCGATTTCGCCGCTTTCTGACTGTTTCGGCAGCCTCGCGATGCGATGTATGGTTCCTTGCCATTTGATTCAATACAGCGATTTCTCTTTTCATTTTTGGGCACTGTTTTGAGCAAGCTTCGTGAGGTCCATTACAATTCAAACACTTGAGAACATTGACTATACAAGTGTCCGCAGAATGGGTTTCAGCGCAGCGAGAACATACTCGCTCATTTTCGCATACGCCTCTCACGTGACCTAGCTTCGTGCAGTTGTAACATTGTAGTGGATTCGGCACAAACGGTCTCACAGGGTGTCGGAAGTGACCCACCTTTACGTACGAAGGTAGAGAGTTGCCTTGAAAATCTATTTTCACGCAGCGTGAGGTACCCAAACGGGTAACCTTAGCGATAACGCTAGCTTCATTAGCTGGCTTGACAAGGGCAGACAAGTCGGAGCTGGGTATGGTAGCGTCAACGTCGTAGATGACGCCGGCGACGACGTTGGAGCCCACAGGGATGTAGGAGCGGACGTTGATTCCATCCAGCTCTGTGACGTTGCGTAGTACGTTGAGAGCGGCAGCATGCGAAACATCAATCGCCATGACATTCTTACGCGGGTTCACTCTGATGTCGATGATTTCATCTGGCACCAGTCCCTCGAGCAGCGCCGAAACAGATTGCCTGTTGAGGCGCTACATGTTGCCGTTGAGGACAGCAGGAATGAAGACGATGGTGTTGGCCTTGGGCCTTCGCGGCGCTTCTTCATTTGGTACGTTCGGGGACGAAGAGGGCCTGGTGTTGCACCTGTTCGCCTTTCGGCTTGATACAAGTTCGAAGTCGTCATCAGATGACCCCTCACTTGTCAGTGAGTGGACATCCTCGCTGTCACTGTCGCAGTAAGGGCCCGTCCGCTTCCTGGACGCGGCCGCCGCTGACGCCGCAGGACTTGGCAGGTATCCGAACTGGTCCGCGTTCGTCGCCGATGAGCACAGTATAGTAGCCTTCACGGGGTGCACATAATATTGCGCAAAAAGGCCGCCTGCACCAAAATGCTGACGCGCTAAGCAGGCTGCCACTGCCCGCGCAGGTGAATGAGCCATGCTCCCCGGGAGATGTGCCTATGCTTGCGTCCGCACCACGTTTCGAGCTGTCACCGCGTCAACTGGCTGAGCTGGCCCGGAGTGACCCACTGTTATACCGCGTGATGGGCTGAGCAAAGATACTTTGAAATTGTATCGCGATACGATACAAGATACTCAGACAAGGAGTATTTGAGATACAGATAAAGATACTACTACACTGATTGTATCCGATACGATACATTCCAATTGTATCTTAAGATACTTCGATACATTTACAAATCTCTTACTGCATATATAATGTAGCACTGAACTCATATGCACAAAAATGTTCGCTTGACGATTTGTTAACAGCGACCAATCTTGTTTCATTTGAACGAAATGTGTATTTTGCATTTGTATTTAGTTTTGTATTTCTTGCTCAAGGTATACTAATTTCATTCCGAAACAACTTAGTGGCGTTGCTTTAGCTGCTCAATACAACAGCTCTTTATACACTTCGCTGTTGGCGGTTGTTGCTTGTCGCTTTTGTAATTGATGGGAGTCGCTGCTCTGCTTGCTGACCAGCTGGCGGTTTGTCATCTGATCACAAGCGCTTCAATAAGAAGCATCCACACGATGGTGCAGATACCGCTGTGGAGTTCTACCGTGCCCATAAACATCTTACGGCTTTCGATATAACGGGTCAGCGGCTGGTGTACGTAACCAAAAACGCTGGTATCGAGTCTTTGCTACGCACCGTGTTTACGTAGAGTGCATAAAAATGCAATGACTTTTATATTCTACTTATCTGCGGGCGTAAAGCATTCGTTAGGTACATACTGACTAATGTGCAATCTTTCAAGAACTCTCCTTCTACGAGACAACATTTGCAGCCTAGAAACGTGTTACACGTATTGTACAGATTCACAAAGCGCCCCTTATAGCTCCGATTACCTGGTGGTTAGTAGCAGTGAGAGAATTTAGGGCACTCTAAACAAGAAAGTGAAATATATCAAAGTAGACTAAAAAGCGGTTCCTTATCAAATACAGCGAATAAGTATAGAAACACGATACAGGTGCCCCCCCCCCCCCCACCCCCCAGGAGCTAGTACCAATTGTTGCGTTTTACGTCCTGAACCCACGATATGATTACGAGAGACGCCGTAGTGGAGGGCTCCGGAAATTTTGACCACCTGGGGTTTTAAAAGTAAGCACACAGGCCTCTAGAATTTTGCCTCCCTCGAAATGCGGCGCTGCTACTTTCGGGCCAGCAGTCAAGCACCATAACCACTAGACCACCGCGGCGGGTAACCCCTGATAGCTATGACCATTAAACATTTAAAGTAAGACCACAGAAAATTAAGTGGTGATGGAAAATAACGTAAAACGGCTCGTTGGGACGCTCTTGAGAAAAACACCATTGGGTATAAGAATGTTTCTCGAATTCCTTTGCTGGCATCTTTACGATGGATTCAAATCATTTACGTTATTACAATGCAAACACAATTTTACTATTTTAGTGAGTAGTAAGCAGAATTTTTTTACTATATACTTCGGACACGCCTGCCTTATTATTTATTTGTTCTCAACATGGCCTTCGCCGCCTCGCAGGCTTGCTGGATGGCCCATAGCTGATCGTCGAGGTGGGAGCTGCGCACGGCAGCGCACCATCTCGACGAGAGGCAAGACCTCGACGTCCCCACGTGGGAGGCCTAGGCCAAGGCACTTAAATTGCTGGTTCCTAATAAAGTTTATTCCTCCTCCTCCTCCTCAACATGGCCTTGACATAACTCTAGATTGAAATGGAATACAAGTGTTTAAACAGTATCAGAAATGACGCAGACAGTTGAAAGTAACAGCAAAGCAGATAGCTTACCTTGGCAGCACGTTAAAGACATGTTGCAGTAAGAAGACGGGAAAAACAATATGGAGAGACATAGTGTATGGGATGGAAAAAGACAGCTAAGCAAAATCTTTGGCTAACAATAAAAATATATTAAAACTCATTGAATAAAAAACGAAAGAGAGGTACGCCAAGATAGCTTTTGTTAGCTGAATGTTTGTTCTGCTATAGATCCAGCATCGATACCGGGGGTGCTATAGCTGTTCGAATCTTATTTGCATATAAGTCAATCTCATTGCTTGTAAGTCAAACTTACGTCCACGATATCTTTCAAATCGCCGGTGTGTAAAAGCCACGAGACGCAAAGCAACCCCTATTCTTGCATTCTTCAGACTTCGTAACAAAGCACCACGCAAGAGAAACTTTGATAATGACGCTATAGCGGCATCAGAAACAGCGTAATAGACGCCACCCGCATTGGAGTACACGGCACTTGGAAGTGGATATCTAAGCAAGTGTCATGACACTCACACGACTAAAAAAATTCGGCAGATCCCACGTACCGTGGGAATCGATGTTATGCGAAGCATGCGCGGGATGGTGAATGTGGCGTAATTTTTCACATTGAGCGAAACGTTACGGAATGACACTAGAGAAATGTGGTAGTGGTATACGCACACTCATGTGTTGGATTGCTGCATATATATTAGATAACCAGTTGTTTACAGTTGCGTAACAATAACAACAGCAACATGGTTGTTACCAACACCAGACGCGGTAAGGTGATATGTAGTGCTTATATTATTCAACACTGGATAGCGCGAATCCGAACAAGACAAAAAAGGAACACAGATGCGCAGGACAGTCGTTACTCGCAACTAAGCTTCATTAAGGAAAGTTTCCCTAGATATACAAACAGCCGAGTGGAACGCGCAGGCGCACTGCACGCACGTTACAGTCACAGTTGCAGTTACAGTTGTTATGCTTATACCTGTCCGTTATGACGGAGAACGCACGCACGGAGAACGAACACACGCACGCACGCACGAACCCGTGTGCATCTGTGGAAGGGCTTCCTGACAGTTCTTGAACAAGGTCATCATCACCGTGATCAGTGTGAGCCCCAGCAGCTGGACCGGACTTGGTATTCGAATCCGTTTATGATCGCGGCTACAAGGGGTCTAAGGGCAGTGAACTGCGAGGCATAGCACAGCTGGTGGAAATCCTGGGTGCCTCTCACGATGAAATGATCTATGACGCCTTCTGTCCTGGACGTGGCAGCGGGGTCCTTTGATGCCCTGTCCACATCCAAGTCGTCTTTCACGCAGTATAAGGACCAGGCGTTGTTGGGTCTTGATAAAGCAATGTTGAAGTCACCGGTAATAATGGGAGGCCTGTTTCTCTCGGCAGATTTAATGTGGGAGGCATTAATGCCGGTTTTTGCGTAATCCACGTGGTCCACGTTGCGGGCCATGTGGACGAGTGGATGGTAGTTGAGCGTCTTCCAGGACTGTTCTGTCTACAGCTTCCTCACTTTGCTTGCGTTCGCCGCGGTGGTGTAGCGGTTACAGTGCTCGGCTGCTGACCCGAAGGTCGCGGGTTCGATCCCGGCCGCGGCGGTCGCATTTCGATGGAGGCAAAATGCTAGATGCCCGTGTGCTGTGCGATCCCGGTAGACGTTAAAGAATACCCGATGGTCAAAATTTCCTGAGCCCTTCGCTACGGCGTCTCTCATACTCATGTCGTGGTTTTGAGACATAAAACCCCAACTATTATTATTATCACTTTCCTTGCGTGTCAATGTGTGTGTTCGCGGTTACTGTGTTGGTTGAGACTTTGTATCACCTGTGGCACATACCCGCCAAACATGAACTCTGGTATGCGGGTATGTGCCACACGTGACTGAGAGAAAGGGTTTCATGACGTACGTGACAGGTATTTTGCGTTATTCATGTCATGACCAGGGGATCGTGTTCGTCATACACTGATCCCCTGCTATGCCAATTTTGGTATACTACAAGTTATGGAGACGACCTGGAGAGCACCCAGGCGTAGGCGGCTAGATAGATAGATAGATACGTAGATAGAAACGGCCAAAGTGCCTGAGGTTCGCTAAGAAATGCTCCGCATTTAAAAGAGAAAACAAAAGAAAAGGTCAACTGGGCATGGACTTTCGCACTCTTAGTTTTGTCCAGACAGCGCGAGAGCGACCACGTGACGCTGCTCAACCAATAGTGGCACACAGGGCTTAGTGCCTGCCCTTGCTAGATGACTCTGGCGGAAAGACAAGAATATCTTACTGCCTTTAGTTTTATTTCGGCGGCTTAGTGGTAGCAGTATCAGCTTTAGAAGTGGAGTTCAAAATTTATTAAGGCGAAAGCCTTAGATGTTTCATCAAAGACGAAGATTGACGGATGTGCGATCGGCCAATGAAATCTGCGAATGTGTCCAGGAAGAGGAGAAAGAGAGGTCATTCCCACCATTCTTTTGTCCCCTTTCGCTGATTATTGCTATTCTTTACAGCGCTGTAGCAAGATTGAATATTTTACGGTGAAAGCTTTGCATTCCTGATCAAACGCGAAAATTCACCGTCGGCGTCCCCAGTCGGCAGCGTCAACACGAGTGATGCAAAAAATCATCACACTCTGACGTCACCTTATGACGTCCTCATGACATCACAGACCGCGAATATTTGTGACGTCATAACGCACGTCACATGATCACGTCATCACATGACGTCGTCGGTTTACGTTGCCTCCATGATTGATGGGTCGATCACGGAGGCAATGCAAAACCACGTTACGTCCAAAAAGCATTCGGAAGGAGTCGGGGTACATCGACTGAACATCGATGAACAAAAAGAGGATGATGGATTTCGCCTTCGAGTCTCCTTAGACAAATGCGTGAGAGACCCTGAGAGTCTTTTTAGTACAGTGACCGCATCACGCCCTATCACGAGTCGACCGTTGAGTGTTTACACTATTTTATTGCAAATACGTCTTACTACGACGTTTTATGCGAAAGTTTTGTATTTATATATGAATACACTAATTATGTTTAATTAGTGTATGTTTATGCACTACTTTATGAATACACTAATTATGTTTAATTAGTGTTTAATAGTGACTCGTTCCCAGTCAAACGACTGGGAACGAGTCAGCAAACGGTAATTTAATAACGTATGGGTCAAAATATGTTGCCCAAAAAGAATTGCGCACAACCAACGAAATATTTCATAACACCGTCGTGCGTCCCCTTTTGACACGTGCTCTCAACCTTTTTATTTATTTTTTAAACTTCAAGTACTTACGACGCGCCTACACGGCAGCTGCTGAAAACTTGGATTTAATGAAAGGTTGTTGCCTGTAAAGACCATTTAATTTACTTGAATGACATCCCACGTCGCTTGTCATGCGCTTAAAACTCCAAACAAAGGAATTGCATCGAAGTAACAGGCCTGACAACCGAACTCGCGCAGCACGCGGTATACGTATATTGCGCTTTATCGCAGACACGGTAGCCGAAAGCCCGAACGCTGGAATCAGGGATCCATAATGGGCCAGAAGGTCATTTTGAGTGCGCCGCAGCTATAGGACAGTCGCGAAAAGAAATCGGCGCCAGACATGCAGATGCACACATTGATGGCTAGCAGATGACACCAGGAGCAATCGACACTGAACGTGCTCCTGACGGCAACTCTGCTCAATTTCGCTGGGCATTTTGCTTGAACATTCAGTGCCAATTGCTTTACGAACTTGCCCACTAATGTTTCAGTAATTCGAGCAGGAGAGACTGGCCGCTGGCGTCGAGCAGCCTTCACGTAGCGGAAGCGCGCGCGCAAAGAGCGGCACACGAGTCCGCTCTCTGACGCCACATGTGAGAGGGCGCCACTTAAAGATCTCGAGGCGAATAGCGAACGTACAAGAGGAACGCGTGATGAAGAAGTTGGCGACGAGATTAGCAAGGAATGCGCCGCGCTTGCGAGCGCGTCGGACTGCAGCAGCAAGCGAGGCACATCACCTGGAGTGGCCGTCTGTCGGTTGAGGTGAGGGTACACGACATCCCTTACCCCTTAAGGCTGTTTCACATGCCGCGATTGCAGCGAATAAAATCGCTCGGTTCGCTCTATTCGCTCTCTTCGCAAACGCCGCTAATGGCGGTTTCGTTTCACATGGACCGCGAATGGTCTGCGATTTTTGCTCTGCGACTGGTGCGGCGCGCAAAGTTGGTCGCTGCCGTTGTTCGTGGCAGACACGGCATAATTTTCGAATGTAATGTAACAATCTGTGCGTTATGATATTCTTAAATTTTCATCACCGGTAGCGAAGAGCACGCGTGTTTCGCCATTTAAAAACACTTTCCAATCTAAATTCACTTGAGAATACGCAACAACGGCCATAACCAAAACAAACTCGTTGGCGCAATTTTGACGGCTCGGCCGGGTCGGCACAATTTCGACGGGTCTGGACTGAAAAATCGCTCCGCCGCTGCGAACAGAGCGAAAAATTCCAACATGTTGGTCGCTCGCCGCTGACCGCTGCGGCGAAAGCGATCGGCCATTTTTTTTCACTGCGAGCGAATTCGCAGCCTGAAAATCGCTCTGTTTTGTGTCATGTGAAACGGCCTTTAGACGGGGCCACCGTATCGGTCAGGTGGACGCCGATCATGTTGGGGCCTCGGTGCAGTTTGGTGCTGCGTGGACTCGCTGGGTTGGTCATCGCGAGCTTGCGTCGCACAAGTGTCCAGCCTGGTCTCAGCTTCTGTATGTCGGGCGTTGTGGGCAGATCATGCGGCGGCGGTGCTTCCACTGGGAGCGCGATCACGTACGGAGCCGGCACTGTGCCTTGTTGATCACTTGCTGCTAGTCCGTTCGCTTGATTGTTCCGCGGCGAATCTTCTGTCGGGTAGGCTTCTGCACCTGGCTTTATATGATCAAGGTGCCCACGAACCGTTCCGCTTCTTGGCTTGATTAGCCAATATCGATGTCCGAGTCTCTTCAACACGATTATGACAGCCCAAGCAGGACTTCCTGTGAAGTTGCGGAAAAAATCACAGCATATCCACAAAGTGAATGATGATGAGTGGGCGAAGCTGCGGAGGTTCATCGGTAAACCGTGAATCTTCCGTGAATTCTGCCCAGTACATCATCACCGACGTGAGATCGGGCGCGTTTATACTAAAGGTTCGATGAGAGTTATGACGACTTGCAGCTCACTTTAATTTTACATGTACGCTGTGAATTTTCATTGTTTAGAAAACCATTGCTTTAGAAAACATCTGGCGTCTTTCGTTAAGCAGCTGGCGTCTTTTCGTTTTGCTTTAGAAACATCTGGCGTTCTTTCGTTTTGCTTTTAGAAAACATCTGGCGTCTTTCGTTGGTTTATTTCATCAATCAACGGCGTTTTGAACAAAATTTTTATTGTTTAATCACGCACAGGAGAAGTCTCACCAGGCACTACCTTGGAGGTAAACAATGGCTGCTAATGGCAATGAGAGACAGAAGAAGTCGGCTTTTAGCTAACACTACACTTCTACTTTTACTAACGTTTCCTACTGGAACATGCCAACGGCTGCTAATGGGGAATGAGAGACACAAGAATTCGGCTTTTAGTTAACGCGCACGCTGCGAATTTTTTATTGTTCAACAACGCACAGGAAAAATCTGCCACCGGCACCACCTTGGAGGTCAAGATCTGGTACTAGCGTTACGACTGGTTACGCACTACGACTACGAGGGACGAACGGGTGCCGCTTTAAGGAGCTTCGCCCCTAAAAGACCGATTGCACGATGGTTACCTTTCTTGGCGATTTAGCAACGCTGTGGTCAGTGGTCACCCTGTCAGCTGGTCGCGGCTGAATGCGTGTCAGTGCCGTTGAGAGCTCGCGGCCGACCATGAGTGCAGCTGGCGTTCTGCCCGTCGTTGCTGAAACGGCGGTGTGCTGTTTAAGCAGAAAACGGGCTATCCTGCACGCAAATGTTCCTGACTGATCCTTGGCAAGCGCCTGTTTAGTTTCATACACCATTCTTTCTGCTTGCCCATTCGTCGCCGGATGATAGGGTGCACTTGTGATCTGCGCCACCCGATTATTCTTCAGAAAATCTTCCATTACCGCAGAAAAAAGGACGGGCCGTTATCCGTGGCCACCTTTTCGGGAATACCGAAAGTTGCGAACAGGTTTCGTAGATCCTCGATCAGTGTCGGCGACCGTACGTTTCGCATGGTGCGCACTTCGAGCCACTTGCTGCATGCGTCGACTACAATTAGCAGCATCCTTCCCTGCACAGGCCCAGCGAAGTCAGCGTGGATTGTGTGCCATGGTGTTGTAGCACGTTTCCACTAGGGAGCTGATGCTTTAGTTGGTGTTTTCTGATGCTGGCAGCAAGCTATACAACTTTTGACCACTCGCTCTATGTCGTTATCGACACAGGGCCACCAAAAATAACCTCGAGCGCATGCCATCATAGCTACCACGCCCCTGTGACCTGCATGTGCTACGTCGAGCGCATCTTTCCTTGCTTTCTCTGGAACGACCAGTCTCGCACCCCGGACGACGCAGCCTTCCTGCAGCGAAAGCTCGTGTCCAAGCTTTGCGAACGCTGAAAAATCCTGCTTAAACAACCGGCGTAGTTCTCCGTTTGAGATGGCTGTCATCCAGTGCTGGGCAGTATAAAAGATACATGCATCTTAGATACTATCTTAGACACTGTTTGGGCATCTTTTATCCGTATCGTGATAGGTCTCGCAAGACGCGAATTAGTATCTGTATTTCCGATATATTGAGGAATGTATCGTGTATCTTAAGATACAAGATACTGCGATCGCACCACCACCATGCGAAACAGAGTCCCTTATGCTTTCACCTAAGACGACTCGAAGGCGAAATCCATATTCTTTTTCTTCTCATTCGATGTGTGCATCCTGCCCCACTACCCTCTGAAAGCTTTCTGCACGACGTATGTATACTGCGCGGTAGTAAACACGGACGACAAGAGGATGATACAAGGACAAGCGCAGACTGTCAACACTTTCCTTGTCAACACTTCTTGTCGTCCGTGTTTACTACCGCGCAGTATACATACGTCGATCATGAATGACCAACTCGCCCAATCGTCCACCTTGATTAGCTTTCTGCAGTTAACGTGGTTTTGCACTGCCCCCAGGATCGGAGGCACCTCGGCTGGCCTTGCATTGCCTCTGTGATTGGCCCACTCTTGACCAAGCGATGACGTCGTGTGATGTCGTCACATCATGTGGCGTGACGTTATGTGCCGTCATAATGACGTCACAAATTGTGGCGATCTGTGACGTCATAACGGCTTTTAATGGTGATGTCATCATGTGGTGGTGACGATTTTTTGCATCACTCGTGTTGACGCTGCCGACTGGGGACGCCGACGGTGAATTATCGCCTTTGATCAGGAATGCAAAGCTTTCACCGTAAAATATTCAATCTTGCTACAGCGCTGTAAAGATTAGCAATAACCAGCCAAAGGGGCCAGAAGGATGGTGGGAAATAGCTCTCTTTCTCCTCTTCCTGGACACATTCGCCGATTTTAAATGAGAAGCATTTCTTGCCGAACATTTGGCACTTTGAGCGTTCCTATCTATCTGTCTGTCTATATATCTATCTAGCGTCCTACGTATGGGGGCTCTCATGATCGCCTCCTTAACTTGGCCTAGACTAAAATTGGCATGGAAGGGTAAGAGGATTTGACTAATCTGACTATCGGGTTATGACAATATTACCGTGAAAATTCTGACGCGTACGTCATCAAACCCTATCCTCCAGACACGTGTGGCACATACCCGTTTACCACGGGCCGCGGTGCACGGGTATGCGCCACAGGTGATTGACAGTTCATATCTACCCAGGAACGGCGAGGACAGACATTAAATGCGAGAGCGTTAAGAAAAACCTACATCGGCAGCGTTCACCCGACGAAGGGAAAGAATGAAAATTAGGATCCCAGCAGGAATCGAACCCAATCATTCTGCGTGGCAATCAGGTATTCTACCACAAAGCCACGCCAGGTATATAAACTGGTTTGGAAAAACAGCCTATTTATGCGTAATGTAGGTGCAACGTCAATTGTGGTTGTGGTGCTTGCTATCTAATTTTACAAGAATGCAATAAACACTACGTGGTACTCCTACGATGTGTATACTCCTATGATACAGGCGTCATATCAGATTAACGTTGGTGGTTCCAGCGTTGGCTCCGCTTTTAAAGCAGTCTAATAAACATTACCTTTGTATTGCTATGATTTAGGAAGCTATATTGAAGCATTGCTCGACCCCGGAGGAATACATCAACGGTAGTTACGTATGATATTCACATCATCGCACCGTAAATTGCACTTAGTCCGCCAGAACGAGGCAGTGTCATCTTCATTTTTTACGAGGCTTGGCGATGGCCTCATGCTGACCGAGGATGATGCCAGTATGATTGACAGGCGCTTTGTAGACTAGGCTACGTAGGCCACATACGCCCAGGCAGTCTACGAATACGACGCGAAGGGTGATTTCAGATTCCGACATGTCGCCGGCTCTATCGACAGACAATTTGTCGACAATTTATCCACGATTTCCAACAGCTGTACTATACCTCATACTTCAATACACATGCACCCCTCGTCACCGCGATCACGACCTGATCCGATAACATGTCATGACCAGCTGCTGGAGCTCACTGATCACGGTGATGATCACCTTGTTAAAGAACTGTCAAGAACTTCTTCCATACATGCACATGGGTTCGTGAAACATGTGTGCGTTCTCCATCATAAGGGTCAAGTAACGGCACTACATATCAGCTTACCACTTTTGGTGTTGGTATAACAACGACGTTGCCTTTGGCAGCGTTACCCAACTTTAAACAACTGGTTATATAACACATATGCGGCACTTCAACATATATGTGTGTGTATAAAAATTATACATACATTTAGAGTCACTTTCAAACGTTTCATTCACTAATAAAAATTACGCCACAATCACCTTCCCGCCGCATGCTTCGCATAACATCGACTCCCACCGTACATGGCACCTACCGAATTTTTTTCCGTATACTGTTTACCAAGCTGTATTATCGGTGGCAAATGAAACACGAACAGCGGAGCGTTTCTCCCAAGTATTATGAACTGCATAGTGCGCGCCATCCTGTCATCACCATTGACAGGCCCGCGCACCTGATTAGACAGCATTGCGCGATCGAAAGCATGAATCTGGCTCACGAGCGGCAAACCGCAGGAGCGTATCTACCTCTAATCATAAGGGTGCGAACTGTACCACGCGCACCACTGCTGGCGTTTCATTAGGAGCCGATAGTACGTGTGACAAGTTTTAATGTGCATCCAACTCACCCAATCTACGCAAGTTGTCCGTAATAACCCGCTGGTCGATGAAGTTATCAATTTTATTTTGTCGGGAAACCTTTCTTGTACGTGACTACAACTGGCGGTGGAGTGTGAACTTTCGTTCAAGTCTGTTTACATAACGTTAACTTTTGCGAATAAGCCGTGAAATTGATCGCGCTTCGCTTCCAAAGCAGCGCAGACTCTCTTTAACTCTCTTCGCGGGATGTTCGCGCTTTCACGTAAGCTATTTAAACGCTATCCAGCCCAGTGAGTGACGCTACGAACTCGCGGGCATGATCTTGAGCGCGATGGCTGTGGGTATATAGAGGATACGTTAAATGTGTTAGCGTTTCTTAACCTCCTGTAATGCTAGCAGCCATCTAAAGACCTATCATTACAAGAAAATACAGCTAGTAGCTGAGGAAGGCCGTGCGCCGTGAGCGAACTATTACGGAAATGCTGCCATTCTAGCCACAGCCTAGCGGACAACAAAAGCCGAATACCCGCCTTTGAGACACCTGAGCGCCGTTCGCTGCGCCGCCATCGGTGGCACAACAGGCGAATAACCTCCTCTCGTTCGCTTCTGAAGAAAGCCAATAAACACAGTATCCCGCCAGCCTCTGTCTCGTGTGGCTCTTGCGCTGCAGGGCTCCGATCCCTCAACATAACACGGCTAATATCAGGAGTATCATACGGGCATCATACTGCGGATCTCATTAAAAAGCATAAGATAACAACGATAACCAACGTCATCAAAAAATTGGCAACGCCTATATCTAAACAGGTATGATTGATTAAATCCGAAGCATTTCTTAGCGAACCTTTGGCACATTGAGCGTTTCTATCTATCTATCTATCTATCTATCTATCTATCTATCTATCTATCTATCTATCTATCTATCTATCTATCTATCTATCTATCTATCTATCTATCTATCTATCTATCTATCTATCTATCTATCTATCTATCTATCTATCTATCTATCTATCTATCTATCTATCTATCTATCTATCTATCTATCTATCTATCTATCTATCTATCTATCTATCTATCTATCTATCTATCTATCTATCTATCTGTCTACGACTTAGTGCTCTCCTGGCCGTTTCATATTTGGGATATATACCAAAATTTGTATGGTATAACATGACTGTATTAAGAAAATAAATTTAAGGTCATAATATGAAAATCATCATATGCATGTCGTGAACGGCATGATTTACATGCCACGGTCTTGGTGCTCTTGCGGCCGTTTCGTTAACTTGTTATATACCAATATTGGTATGGCGTCACAAGAGTACATGACGAACGTAAGTGACAGGTACTAACGTGAAAATCGTGACACGCATGTCATGTACAGAATGATGTCATGTATAACATGACTTACATTATCTGACTTACATGAGTTACATGCCAAGCTCACTGTGCGTTGGCGGCCTTTTCGCTGGCTTGATATAGTGCAAAATTGGTATTGCGCGAAGTGATCACCATAGCTTAAGGTAGTAACATGAAAATCATGGCATGCATGCCATGTATGACATGAGTTACATGACACTGTCTTGGTGCGCTTGGGGTCGTTTCGTTTACGGGCCATATGCGAAAATTGGCATGGCACGGCACGAGTGCGTGACGAACATAAGTGAAAGGTCATGCATTTTATATACCAGAATATACATTTCGTTAGCATTGCATATACCACATTGTACGCGCATGCATGCATGACAAACATGCGATACATAGTGAACTAGATTCATGATATCAATGACTTCATTTGCCTCAAAGACAAGCAAACGATGTATGCAGCTCTTTCCTGGCTGCTTCGCATTACAGTGATTCCCACAGTGCGTGGGATCTGCCGGATTTTTTCTTCAGAGTTTTATGAAAGGCATCTTCGAAGGGACCATAGTCACAGCCTACGGCATAGGGCATATAGAAAATAAAAACCACGTACACATTATGCCACACGAAAACTAATGTATCAAATTGCGCATTTTCCGAACGAAAGCCCTTTTGTTGCTGCCGTCATTGATGATTAGGCTAATATTGCAATTTTAAAAGAAGTATGCATTCACAGTTTCTATGTAGAAGAACAAAATCATCACCATAATCAGTGTTTTGTATTCTATAAAGTATCTCTTGCTTTGACTTCTTGAAACCGTATGTCACCTGTTCGGCATGTAAATCACATTCACGTTTTTGTTCTCTAAATTTGTGCATTTGGTAAAGGGTAACTAAAGAGAAACAATGAATCGGTTTAGATTGATAAATTGTGCTCTGAGAATTGTAATGTCGTTAATTTCGCCATCATAGGTTTATTATTAGAGGAGGAAATCAAGTTCAAAGTTTCATTTTTAAATTTGGCGCCATTATATTCCCGCGTGACGTCACAGATTTCAAAGTACATTTACCGTATTTCGGCGCCATTGGCTCAACAAAAGTACCCCAAATATGGTATGTTAAGTCTATGGCCCCCTCAGTGGACAATGTAGTTCATCTTTACCGATTAGGAACTACGTAGTACCTAGTAGGCGCCGTCAAAACATGTGATGTCAGGGCAAATGGTGCCGAAACTTCAACGCAGCGTCGCCACCCACATTTTGTTTTTGCGCGTTTTCTCGCTTACTAAGCGTCTTCTCGCAGCGAGCGTGGTGTTCTTGGGATTGTGAAAGAGTACGTTACTAATATGAGAAAAATCGTTCTGCTTTTTAGTGTCCCTTGAATCACATATATTACTTATTCATGTCATTTCCTGGGTTATTTCGGTAATGTGTTCTGTTTCCTATACACATGTGACTTGCATTTAGTAACTCATTTCTGCTTATTTCTTCATTCACTGTTAGTTTTACAGTCAGCATTCCGTCATTTTGGTGGGATTTTGGTGTTCACAGGTGGCAGGTGCTTTGTTAGGTTTTAATGCCTTTTGGCCAGTCCCCTAGGCAAACTGTACTTTTACAGCGAAAGCTCTTATGAGATCACAACAAGGACCGTTTTTGGCGCAGTAGTTGTCCCTCGCCACCGCCGCCGCCGGTGTCCGTAACCACTATCGCGCGAAATAAAACAAAAACGAAAAATTTCGGCAGATCCCACGCGTTGTGGGAATCGGCTTGATGCGAAGCAGTCAGCGAATACTTTTATGCTGTATTTTATGGCTTTGAGACAAGCGTTACGAGGTCAATCGACGTGTTTTTGCAAGCGTAGTAGCTGTGTGCACATCGTGGGTTGACCAGGCACGTTGACAACACTGGCGTTTAAAATGTAACTTATGGTGCAACGTAACGCCAGTCCTCACGTTACAGTACATACGTCAGTATTATCGTAACTAACTGCACTTTATGGTGCAATCATGTGAATCTATTACGTAACTTTCGTTTATATATTCGTGCGGGGTCGAGCAATGCTTCAATATCGCTTGCTGAATCATAGGAATACAATTGTAATGATTATTAGACTGCTATAAAAGCGGAGCCAACACTGGAAACACAGACGACCTGATATGACGCCTGTGTCGTAGGAATGCATACGTAGTGTTTAGTGCGTTCATGTAGAATTATACAGCCAGCACAACAACCACAATTGACGTTGCACCGACACTACGCCTTCATAGGCTGTTTTTCCAAAACATCTTGTAGACCTGGCGTGGCTCTGTGGTAGAATATCTGATTGCCACGCAGAATATTTGGGTTCGATTCCTGCTGGGATCCTAATTTTTATTCTTTCCATTCGTCGGGTCGACGCTGCCGATGTCGGTTTTTCTTAACGCTCTCGCATTTAAATCACTAATGCCTGTTCTCGCAGCTCTTGGGTAAACTGTCAATCACCTGTGGCGCATACTCGTAAACCGCGGCCCGTGGTAAACGGGTATGTGCCACACGTGCCTGGAGGAAAGGGTTTGACGAGGTACGCGGCAGGCTTTTCTCCTTATTCATTTCATGACCCGACCGTCATATTCGTCAAATCATCTTACCCTCCCATGCCAATCTCGGTCTATACCAAGTTAAGGAGGCGATCATGAGAGCACCCAGACGTAGGCGGCTAGATAGATAGATAGATACGTAGATAGAAACGCTCGAAGTGCCAGAGGTTCGCTAAGAAATGCTTCGCATTTAATAAGAAAAAATATCCACGATGGAACGAGGCTCGAACCTGGCCCTCTGCGTGTAAGCCCAGTATTCTACCTCAGAGCCGGTGCTTCAAACTGCTTTGCAAAAAGACCCTATACAGGCCTCATGTCGGGAAGGAACCAGATTAACATATGTAATGTAGTATGGTAGAAGAGTAAAATAACAACCAGCTGTCACACAACGCGAATTCTGTAACCAGGCGTCACGCAATGCGAACTGCGCAACGAGTGGGTTGTTGAATTCTTCCAAGCCTTTACTAAGGGCTCTGCAATAGTGCTTCATCGTCATGAGCCACAGCATCAACAAAGTGCACATAATGCCTTACAAGTGTTTAGCGGGTACCACGGTGCTCCGCAGAATGACGAAAAATTGCATAGCGGCCGCTTCCCTACTTCACAAAAATTATGATTTATAGCGTAGTGGGTTCCTCGCAAGTGCACTTCTATTGGTCGCCAAGGAAGCCCATAAGGCTCCAATGATCCATTTCCTCAGGGTCTCAGTAAAGGTAATTCCTTCTCTTGCTCTCTTTCTCACCTTAACGTATGTTATAAAGCGTGCTGGAAGAATTAAATAACGACCAGGCGTCACACAATGCGAATTACGTAACTAGTGGGCCGTTTAAAGCTTCCAACACATTACAAAGGGCTCAACCATAAGTCTTCATCGTCATTAACCTTCGCATCAAAGAGAGAGAGAGAAATAGATGAAAAGGAAGAGGCAGGGTGGTTAACATGGTGCATATAATGCCTTCCTGCTGGGCTCGACGGAGCCGGCCAAGCAGAAGATCTCCACTTACCGGGCCGCCCACATCATGGAACTGCATGAACTCACGAAAGCATAGCGCAGTGGGGTCGTGCGGGGATCCTGGGACGTACGTGGCCAAATCCCTTGATCAAATAAAGTTTTACCTCCTCCTCCTGCAGATGGTACTTCGCTTCTCCGCAGATTGACGAATAAAGGCGTACTGGGTTTTTCGCCACTTCATAAAAAAATCACAGCATATCCACGGGGTGAATGATGATGAGTGGGGCGAAGCTACGGAGGGAATCATCTGTAAACCGTGAAACTCTTCCGTGAAATGCGCCCAGTACATAATATAAAGAGTGTAAAACATCGTGTATATATTAAACATCAAACTTTTATTGTACTGTTGGTTTACGTGGTCCCTTCATTATCACTTGTGATCGGTGAAATGCAAGGAAGAAGTCCACTCCCGAGCGAAAGAGCGCCAAGAGCGACCGCATTCCCCGCTCGCCCTGTGCGAATTAAAGGCAAGGCTAGAGGGAAGACAGGACGCGCGTTCCACGACGCCAGGTCGGTAGCATGCCCAACGAAAGCCAACGGAACGCGATCGTGCAAGTGCTCCGGCTTCGCATCGCCTCATGGTTCCATTTAGCGTCCCAAAACCAAACATATTGCTCAAGGTGTGCCTTGCGTTTTTCGTAGAAATAATTTCTTTATCATGTACACTAAGACGAAAAGTTGAAAGCTCACTAGAGTGTATCGCCCGCAAAGTATGTCTTTTAGTGTGATTTAACTCTCGTACGGCAGGGTCCTCGCGCCGTTGCCGGTCCACCTCGCCCGTTGACGATCGGGCGAGGTGGCTACATGCAACTACTACCCTACTACTACTACACTTTAAGAAAAACATCTGGCGTTCTTTCGTTCTGCTTTTACAAAACATCTGGCGTCTTTCGTTGGTTTATTTCATCAATCAACGGCGTTTTGAACAAAATTTTTATTGTTTAATCACGCACAGGAGAAATCTCACCAGGCACTACCTTGGAGGTAAACAATGGCTGCTAATGGCAATGAGAGACAGAAGAAGTCGGCTTTTAGCTAACACTTACACTTCTACTTCTACTAACGTTTCCTACTGGAACATGCCAATGGCTGCTAATGGGGAATGAGAGACAGAAGAATTCGGCTTTTAGTTAACGCGCACGCTGCGAATTTTTTATTGTTCAACAACGCACAGGAGAAATCTCCCACCGGCACCACCTTGGAGGTCAAAGCGTAAGACTTGTTACTCACTACTACGACCACTACGAGGGACGAACGGGTGCCGCCTTAAGGAGCTTCGCCCCTAAAATTATGATTTGTGTCGTAGTGGGTACGTTGCTAGTGTGCTTGTATTAGTAGCCACAGTAGAGGCGCTTTCTGTCTGTGGGAGTGGATATACGTCCTTCTTCGTGATCTTGTTCAAGCGACTGTAAGCGGCACAGAAACGCAGAGTGCCATCCTTTTTCACCAGGACTACTGGTGATGCCGAACCCTGCAGGTTCGGCATAACCCGTCTGAAGCAGTCTCACACGACACTTGATCAGTGATTCGGATTCGTCCAGCGGGCTTCGTCTGCGAACCAGGAAATGTAACGGGTATGAGGCGAAAAGCAGAAGAGGAAGAATACGTGAGCTGATGCAGCCTACCGACGCTATCATTACCCGACCCACGGAGAAAGAAGTATTTGAGGAGGAGAATCTCTCGGCCGTGGCAGCGCGCGAGGGCGGCGCGTTAGCTTCACGGCGGAATGCGGTTTACGCCGAAGCACGAAAGATGACGCTTTCGGGTTGTTGCCACCTTATACATGCTCTTCTATGGACGCGACGCATAAAAATTGTGATAGCGCCTCGTACATTGTAAAATTTCTAACATTTCTGTCTGTAACATCAATCGGTAGATATGACGTATATTTTAGATGCAGTTACTAATCGATACTGCCAGAATTATAGGCTGGAGAGCGCTTGAAACGATCTGCTGGTAGTGGCCCCTGAGCAGACGATGGCTGCCACCGCATGCACGCGCATGCGTAGGTGGCCTTGGGAGGGAAAGTTCCCTTCACCATGTGCTGGTTTCTTTCTCTTTAGCGCTCTTAGTGGCTTCCGCGCGTTGCGGTGGCGGCGCCGACTCCTCGATGTTTGCGCGCGGTTTCCGCGCCTCGACAAAGGAGAGTGCTTTGTAGATTTCGACCAGTGCTTCCTCTGGATGGGGCGGAAATGTGTCGTGCCTACCTGCAGCAGTGGGTACGCGTCCTGAGGTAATTGCCTTCAAAGTTCCTAGAGCCCCAGTGAGGTTTGAAACGTGGGCTCACGCCATACCAAGAAAAGACCGACTGCTGACGCCTCGTGACTACGTTCGCGAGAAGCACATCTCGGACAGTGACATAGACAGGCGGCGCTATTATGGCGAGCTTGGTGGCGAAGTTCTCCTTGACAAAACAGCCAGTGTTGTTACGAGACGCCGTGCCTTCAATCTTTCCGTGCGCTGTCCCAGCTACTTTTCTGCTGTTCTCAAAAAACGACAATGTGAAATTTTGACCACCTGGGGTTTTGTAATGTGCACCTAAATGTAAGCACACGGGCCTTTACAGTTTGCCTCCATCTAAATGCGGCCGCCGGAACAACGTAAATCTGAATTGATGACATATAGGGCAAGTTCCATCATTCGTTGAAATAAATTATACCTAACTCACTGACTTCACGTTATCAAAAATTATAGATTTCACGTTGTACAATATATATCACGCTGGTAATTTTCCTGTATGTGACGCCAGTTTTCTCGCTAATTTACGGAAAAAAGTTTGGAGTGCGCTTGAGCTTCGCCTTTAAGAATAAACGCGATAGCGTAATCGGGCCCCGTGCGCATCGCTTTCTCAATTGCTAGCCTCACCGACGCGGACACCAGTATTTCTGTGACACGAGCTCTTTAACACTGTCGCATTAAAATTTGGAGCCGGCGAGGACGCACAAAAACACATCCATTCGGGCGTGAAGCGCGAACGGCAAATCGGCGACGAATGGCCTTGAACCGACGAGCTTCATCGGAGAGCGCGGTGAGAGGGACGCATGCATTTTTCATTCTCCGCTAGCGGCCTCTCACGACAGAGGGCGCGTGAGCGCTGTGCCCGATTCCGTGACTTTATTAGGACGCCCGAGCGAGCGCAGTTTCGCCTCCTCAAGAATTCTTGCTCGGTGACCCGACCACGAACCTCGTCCTGTAAATAGACGTAAACATACCTAAACCTTAAGCGAAAAAATATATTTAAGACATATTGCTGAGTGTTCTGCTGCATGATATATAGGGGATATGCACTAAGCCTTGATCCGCAAGGTGGCAACTCCATCGCCGCGCCATTTTGAAGGTCCGTTCGTACTCGCAGTCCGTGCTGTTCGTGCGTCGGCGCGCAGAAGTGTTCCAGAGGTCTCTGGTCATCGAAGTCGCCATACAGATCTCGGAAAGAACGCGTGCAGCGAGTTTTTTGTGACCCCGACGCTGGCGCTTCTCGCGGATGACGTCAAGTGCCTACCACCTATATGAAACTGAATAACCTATTAGCAGATTTCTGTTCGCGTGAGCTAAGCTCAAATCAACTCGTTAACGCAAAAATTATGAGAAGGGTGCCTTATACAATCGCCCAAGACGACTCGAAGTCGAAAGCCTTCTTTTTCTAAGTTCTTTCTCATTCTGTTCTTAGGTACTGAAAAGCAGTAAGTACGTGCCCATAGCAATATTCGAATGCAGATTTAGTACGTGGAGCCTCCTATATAAAATAGTATTGGTGAGAAAAATTACATAGCAATTTCTTCTGCTCTGGCGAGTTTTCCACGCGCAATTCAGTCACTGGTGGCACGAAATCGGGCAGATTGTGCGAGACGGCAAAACAAGCATCCGGCTGCGCGCAGAATAATCGTGTACCGGCTCATGCAATACCAGTTGAATGCATGTTTGTAAAAAAAAAAAGAATACGAGATTCAATTTGGTAACCTAACAATGAAGAAGTGCAAACCGACAAGCGCCCTTATGTACCCATCACCGTCGTAGCCTCCATGATTCGGACAACTAATCGGCGGTCCTCTTTCCCTCCGCCTTTTGAATGACCATCTCCTGTTTCTTTATTGACACGCCCCACCCCTCTACTGTCATTCCGGTCAAACACACCGGCTTTAGCCCTGACCCTAAAGGGACACTGCTCGTACGCAGCAGCTACCTTGTAGAGACAACCTGGGAGACACAACTTCACCTGTGCTGGTTAAGATGCGCGCGTCCAGCACATACCATTGCCAAGGCGAAAATTTGTTGCTCGATCAAGGCACTGGTACTGATGCTGCCCTTATGCAACCATTATGTGTCAATATATTGGAATGCTTGGTGTATTTTGTATTTTTTTTAATCATTCTGATTTTTATTGACAAAGCGTTTTACAGGGCAGCTGTGATACGCTAGTTTGGAGAAGTTTTTAGCGGATCACTGTGTGCGTAGACCGAGCGAGTAGCAAGAAACAATGGGCGAATGAACAAATAAACGAATAAAACTCATGTTTTTTGTATGCAGATTAAGCAGCTTCGCTCCCCGCATGCGAAACGAGTGTCTCAACTACTGAGCTGCGCACCGATGGTTCCAGAAGTTAAATATACAACGTTTGTATTGTTATAACCAGTAATGCAAAGTTGCGGCGTGCAAGGGACGCTCATCTGTGTACCTGCCATGCGCGGTCCGCGTACCCCAAGAACGCGGGAAATCTCTTAGTGCGCAGCAAGGAAACGGCAGCCGGCATGCCTGCTGTACCCGGTCGTCGTCCAACAAGAACGGTCTACGAAAAGCGCGCGCACGGACCAATATAAAATGAGAGTTTCGGGTGTGCGCTGGGTTGTCTCTCTGGCTTTCGCTGGCCCTCTTCCGGAAGGTCCTTAAGATCCGGAAGGTCCCTAAATCCCGAAGGTCCTTAAGAGCACACGTACTGGGTTCTTTGATAGCACTGCAGGCACGTGCCCCGGGCCGTCCCCCTCTTTTTCTCTCGTAATTATTCGGCCCGCCGCCACTTCTCATACACATTCCTAAAGCGCCACCTAAAAAATGACTCACCATTTTCACCTTTCCGATTATTTCGATATTTGTTTCAAAATCTCGAGGTGCTGCCGCAGGAAATGCCCCAGTGACAGGTTTTTAACGATTCTGAAATGTAATCTGAAATGTAAACCTCGCGCCAGCTTCATCTAGTGATTAGGGTATGTAGTAAAGATGGTGCATACAATGTCACATTAATAAAGCCATCCATATAGCTTTTCTTCTGCGGAATTTTCAGTTTATTTCTATACGACCTGCCCTATGTGAATTTCGTGCTGGCTTCATTCAAGAGTTTTGTTATTATCTTCTCTGTAATATATGGCAGGATGACCCCTTTTTTATAGTTCAAGTTTTGTTAATGAGACAAGTGGTTCTTCTGTTCAATTAGCTGCAGTGCATGCACGAGGATGTTGGGTTAAACGATTTACTAGCATGAGAGTTCAATTTTTGCAGATTCCTGTCGATTCCAGTTAAAATCTTCGGATGATGTTGGCAGAGGCTATGCAGAAGCTTTGCATTCTGCTGCTTTGAGGGGCGAAGCACTGTAGGGTCTCGGCTTGTCGGCCGTGCATCATCGTCTGCTGTCGCCGCGTGCATCGTCGTGACCCATTTGCTTGCTTGCACCGTCGCGTCCTGTCCATTTGCTTGAGCGCAAGAGAGGGCGCTACCGCCTCTGCACACGCCGTGTGGCGAGAGCGAGCCATAGAGTTAATATACTGACTCTAGAGGAAAAGCTGCCCATAGGGCCCATGCATTGAAACATATAACCGCATAGGTTCCGCCATGAGAGAACAAAACGATCGGTGCCGGTTCCTGAAACGCTCGCTATAGTTGCCTGTAGTAATCAGTTTTAATCTGCCAACCAAAGCCAGCTATACGCTGTTGGCGCTATGTCAGGAAACATTTGCTGTGTTTTGATGCGTGAAGCCGTGTGTTAGTGCAGCGTTGTCTGTGCAGCTGGCCTGATTTATAACAGTTAGAATTTCCACCTGTTTGGGCGGTGACGTAGTAGTCTTTCTTCTGATAGAGGCTGGTCGTGTAACTTGAGAGCATGGCAAAGAGATTGTCTCTGTGTGCTATTCGCGATGCGCAGCGCCTATAGGGGCGCCACTGAAAGCCGCGTAGCGGCGGCCGTTGGAACCGCAACGCGGGACGCGTAGCGAACGCCTCCTTTTACTGCAAGCGTGACGGAAGTGCGCGCGTGCGATTTGCCGCTTGTGCGCGTCCCTGACAATTACTTTTGCGGTGATAGTGTGCGCAAAGGAGCCGCGCTTTATAATAGTGGACATGTGTCCGATGTAACAGCTGTGTGGGACGACACTGTCACTATACGCGCCAAGTGTTTGCCACAGACAAGCGTCAACAAGCTTCCTTACGAAGTGGAGCTCATCGTAAGTACACCGCTTTCTTTACAACGTCCCGATCACTAATGCCTGCATGCGTTGACGCATGAACCAACGTTTTTTCTCGACACAGTAGCTCCGTTTACGTGCCATGTGTTTATATAGTAGATTTTGAGGGAGCGCTGTCGCGCCGGCGCATGGATTTCACGGGTGCGGCCACGCGAAGGGTCAGCGTTGGTAAAACTTTGAAACCAGCACGATAAACTTGCGAAAAAATATCTCGGCAGCTTGCGCTAGTGGCGCGGGACTGAGTCACTGCGGAGCTGGTGGTCACCTAGCTTGTCATAGCAGCTTGGCTACGTATTTGCTGGGTGTCTTCAGAGAAGAACATCGGTACATGTCCGTCGACCCCCTGTAATTTCGCTGAAAAAAATATATTTTGTTGTCTTCACGAATACGTGTAGCTCTTCGACAGCAATTTGTTCCGGAACAAAATTTTTGTCAGAATGAGATGCATCCAGAGACTCTACGGCGATCTGTTTGAAGCGGTTGAAACAGTTCTAGCACAAAATGTCGGTTTCTCTGATGGATGAGGCTTCTTCTGGCGTGCGCCTTCAGGAGGAGTGGCGTCTTAGCCGCGCCAGACAGACAGATGGGGCAGAAGGGGCAGATTTTGCGCCCCCCCCCTCTTAGGCAAATAGGAAAGCCCCCACGCCCCGTGAGCACGCCTATCGCCCCACTCATAACACAGCTTGTGTAAAGCGAATGAGTATTAGTGGGATACATCAAGGGTGTTTTTTATTAGCATGAAGTCATGTTACGAGGCATTCAAAGGGAGGTTGAATCGGTTGAATGTCCTGTCAAAAGCCTTCAGTGCGAACAGGTGCCATGTTTTACAGCCAATATGCATACAGTTGAGGCGAGCGCACAGCGAACATTCTGCACCGGTGATCGCGTTCCAGTGCCATCATTAGGTAGAATGCAGCCCATTTCGTGCAGCACACGTGTGATTCCACGGCGCTTTTGTAAAGTAGCCGCCACCTGCCCCACATTCTCTGGCATAGCGCTTCGCGCCATTCGTTTTTCAAGAGAGCCTAGGCATCGCGTCTTATCAGTGATAACAACCTCATGTGCATTGTAGCGTCTACAATGCAGGCGAGGCGACCAAATGTAAACGTAGTAGCGTTCGCTGAAGACGTAGCGACATAAATGGAGAAATAAAAACACGGTAATCGTTCTAACACTGACTAAACAAAGCGCGATTGCCTACCTTTTGCGTCGGACAGCCGCAATCCACCGTCGCCGTCGCTCTCGCTCATGAAATAGCACCGGAAACGTGTAGAAGTGCGTTCCTGGCGAGTTTTTGTACGTGTTTGAGCAGCCGACAACGCAGCAGTTGTTTCTCGACATCGCTGAAGCCCGAGAGAGTCGTTAAATCACGCTGAAAAACACAAACATCCGTGCACTCGCGTAGACGCTCGCTGAAACACTGTTCGCCGGGTCCCGCGAGCGCTTCCGAGCCATGGCGGCAGATGGCGTGGTCGGCGCTTTGCGCATCGCCTATACATCGGACAGTCACACAGAACATGCCGAATTGTTTCTTCGTCGCCGCAGTGTTCACAGGCGGTGGTGTCGGTCATCCCTATGCGGAATGCATACGCATGGGTAAACGCGACGCCCAGCCATAATCTACACAGAACGGTAGCGTCACGTCGGCGAAGTCTTGATGGCAGTCGAAGGCTTAACGTGGGATCAAAGGAGTGTAGTCGTGCATGCATGAAATGTGGCTCAGAAGAAGGCTTTACAAGCACTACTAGCCTTCCTGCGATCCACTGGCCTGTCAGAGCGCCTCTGAGCGGAACGCTCCCTTGTGTGTGTGTGGTTGTGGTTTTTTTCCTTATTTATTA